>NC_081561.1:34784402-35006388 GCF_022355385.1 Mustela nigripes | reverse complement strand
AAAAAAAAAAAGAAAAAAGAAAGAAAAGAAAAGAAAAGAATTAAAAAAATGAAAACACCTAAGAAAAATGTAAAAAAGAAAAAATATATATATTAGATAAACTAGTAAAAAATCGTTAAAAAAGAAACAGTTAAAAAAAAAATTTACCCGAAGGCGAGAAAAAAAACAACAAAAAATGAAAAAGAAAAAAATTAAATTAACTGCAAGACTAAAAAAAAATCACAGGTAAAAAGCCATGAGTTCCGTGCTCGGCTTTCTCCTCTTCTGGAATTCTGCTGCTCTCCTTGGTATTGAAACCGCACTCCTTGGTAGGTGAACTTGGTCTAGGCTGGATTTCTTGTTGATCTTCTGGGGGAGGGGCCTGTTGTAGTGATTCACAAATGTTTTTGCCCCAGGCGGAATTACACTGCCCTTACCCGGGGCTGGGGTGAGTAATCCACTCGGGTTTGCTTTCAGGAGCTTTTGTTCCCTGAGCGCTTTCCGTAGAGTTCCGGAGGATGGGAATACAAATGGCGGCCTCCTGGTCTCTGGCCCGGAGGAGCGGAGAGCCCAGGGCCGCACTCCTCAGTGCGCCCT
Organism: Mustela nigripes; assembly: GCF_022355385.1. NCBI lineage: Eukaryota > Metazoa > Chordata > Mammalia > Carnivora > Mustelidae > Mustela > Mustela nigripes. Next base: position 35,005,812 of record NC_081561.1, on the reverse strand, counting down.
CAGAGAACCGCGCCTGACCTCCGGCCGCGCTCCGAGCTCACCGAGCCTGCGACCGGTTCAAGGTAACACCGAGCTGCGAGCTTACTGTCGGCTCTGTCTCTGTAGCCGGCTTTCCCGTTCCAATACCCGCAAGCTCTGCGACACTCAGACACCCCCGATCCTTCTGTGACCCTGCGGGACCTGAGGTCACACTGACCCTGCGTGGGCTTCGCTCCGGTTTAGCCTCTGGAGCGATGTCCCTCAGCGGAACAGACTTTTAAAAGTCCTGATTTTGTGCGCGGTTGCTCCGCCGCTTGCCGGGTGCCGGCCCCTCCCCCCCCGGGGTCTATCTTCCCGTCGCTTTGGATTCACTTCTCCGCCGGTCCTACCTTTCAGAAAGTGGTTGTTTTTCTGTTTCCAGAATTGCTGTTCTTCTTGTCTTCGATCTGCCGATGGATTTTCAGGTGTTTGCAATCTTTAGATAAGCGATCTAGCTGATCTCCGGCTATCTGAAGTAGTCTCGGCCTGCTACTTCTCCGCCATCTTGACTCCTCCCCCACATTTTTTCTTATATATTGTTAGAGATATATCTTCAGGGTAGAATCCTTAAAGTTGGATTATTGGGTCAAAAGACATAGACACTCCCTTACACAGCACTTGTACTGTTCTGAGTTCCCTCTAGCATCGAACAAGGTATTGGTGTTCTTACAGCCTTCCCAACAGAATGGGTGGTCAGACGTGAATCTTTGCTAACAGGATGGGTGAGAAATGGTATCTCAGTGTAGTTTTAATTTGCATTGCACTTAGTATGAAGTTGAACATTTTTCCATATATTGAAGTCCATCTCCCTTGGTTTCATTTGTGAAATGTTTCTTGTCGTTTGTCCATTTTCTTTCTTATAGGATTTTACTCTTTTTTTTCTAAACTTAAAAGGTACTTTATATAAGTATATGTATAGCCATGTAGTAGTAATATATAAATATATATAATTTATATGTTAATATTAGGGACATTAGCCATTTTTCTGTGTGTGCCACATATTTTCTTCTAATTCATCATCCTGTGTTTTGCCATGGAAAAGTTTAAAATAATTTTTTATGGTCCTATTTATTACATATTTTCTTAAAAATTGGGAGTTAGAAAGCCTTTTCCCTTGCCTGTGGTATGGAGTGATACCTCTTTTTACTGAGGGCTTGCCACATAAAAGGTGCTGTGCTCTGTGCTGAGGACTTTTCACACATTAACTGAAGGAGCTCTGTGAGTTAGCAGGAAACAGCAGCTTTGGAGACCTAGACCTTGGCTATGTCTGGTTACGGAAGTTGACTAGTTTCTGGCTTCAATACCTCCCAACTGCATGACCTTGCACTTGGTGTGTTGTGAGTTCCAGTGTCCTCATCTCTGATGATGTTATCTCTAAATAGCCTTTACATCCTAGAGTTGTGAGAATTACCTGGGTTCATACATGTGAAAGGGTTTTGAACAGTTCCTGACATACAATCACCGTTGGATCAAGATTTGATATTTAATTATTGTACCATAATATTTCAATTTTAAATATCAAGATTATAACCCCATTCTTTAAATTAAAGCAGAATTCTGACATCACCTAAATGTTGTTTATATTTCTTTCTTTCTTTCTTTTTTTATATTTCTTTTCCTGTAGGTCTTAAAGATCACCATGACACAGTGTCTTGTTTTTTACATGCTTTGTCTTATTGCAGCTTTAATTAGATCTGGAGTTTCTGGGGAAGGGCTTAAGGAGGAAAGTTTGGGACATGGCAAGAGCAGATTAACTGTAATTTTAAACCATCAGTGCTCATGTTTTGTTAGTTAAATATGAATTAATTTCTTATAGTTATTGATGCTTCTAAAATGTGGTATTCATAGAGTAAAACTTTTTTTGTTCCTAGAGTTTACTAGAGATTGAATTCAACATTTTGTAAATGCTTATGGTTGCCAGGCTTTATGTGACCATGCTGCAAAGTTCATACTGTGTGATGTCACCTGCCTATACTAGAATCTTGTAATTTTCAGGAATACTTCTTGGTTACCAGAGAATCATTGATAATGCCTTGTGTTGGAACAACTTTTCACTTTTTCTTCTGCTTGCTTTCTAATGATTAATTATTGATATTTCAATTTCATTTTTAGCAGCTTAGTTTGTTGTGGGTTGTTTGGTGAATCTTGTTGTGATCTCAGTCATTGGTCTTTGAGACCTACGTCCATTGCTTTTCAAATATGAAACACCTGCCTTATTTGCAGCCATTTATTTGCAAATATGAAACATCTGCTTTTATTAAAGTCACTATATGAGCCTTAACCCCCTTCTCAATTTACTTCTAAGGTGAGACTTCATTACCATTGCTGGCTTCTTCTCTTTTTTTTTTTTTGAGAATTTGGAATTGATGTGGTGGCAGAGAGGTTGGTTCTTTGGTTTACTTCAGTTGGCCATTGCCAAAATATTTTAAAGCTGTTGTCTTAGATTATTTAACAATTTTCCCATTCTTTTGCTGGCCTAAAAATAGAAATTATTTTTACTTTTTATTTTAGCCCAAAACTTTGATTTTGATACTCTAGATAGCATTTTTCTTAGGTAGCAAACAATTTTAGATGATTAAGCATGGAAACTATTGTAGTCAACCCTACAAAGTTAAATAAAGCTTGGCCTTTAGTTTGTTACTTTTAAATTATTTATTTATTTATTTATTTATTTAGAGCACGAGTTTGGGGAGGGACATAGGGACCGAGAATCTTTTTTTTTTTAAAGATATATTTATTTATTTTTGTGAGAGGGACAGAGAGAGAGAGAGAAAACACACGAGCATGAGCAGTGGGGAGGGTCAGAGGGAGAAGCAGACTCCATGCTGAGCAGGAAGCCTGTTGCAGGACTTGATCCCAGGACCCTAAGATCATGGCCTGAGCAGAAGGCAGATGCTTAACTGATTGAGCCACCCAGGCACCCCCCCTACCTTTTTTTGTGTGTGTGTGGTGCAAAAAGGTGATTTTATTAAAGCACAATGATAGGACCGATAGGTAGAAAGAGCTGCTGCAGGGAGAGAGAATTTTTTTTTTTTAAGATTTTATTTATTTACTTGACAGAGATCAGAAGTAAGCAGACAGGCAGGCAGGGGGCGGGAAGCAGGCTCCCCACTGAGCAGAGAACCCAACTCGGGGCTTGATCCCAGGACCCTGAGATCATGACCTGAGTCGAAGGCAGAAGCTTAACCCACTGAGCCACCCAGGCGCCCCAGGAGAGAGAATCTTAACTTGCTCTCACAACCCTGAGATCATGACCTGAGCCAAAATCAAGAGACCAGTTTGCTTCCCTTTAAGTGGCTAGAATTGTTGTCTCTGTTTTGGTATTTTTCTGAATTTAGTTGGAGCTATCACAGTTCTTATTTTACACATTCTGCTTGAAAAGTCTTGATAGTTTTACTCTCTCACAGCACTTAATATAGAAAATATTCAGTATCAGTTGCTGATTTAATATCTTCTTTCCCATTCTTTGTTTATGTTTCTGTAATATGAAATCATGATTAGAAACTTCCATTCATTTCAAGTTGTGATGACATCGATCATCTGTGCCCTTTTTGTCTGACAGGTTACCAGAGAGAACTTCTCTATCAGAGGGAAGATGGCTCTTTCAGTGCTTTTGGGAATGATGACCCTTCCGGGAGCACTTGGTAAGTGTGTTTTTGTTTTTGTTTTAAGATTTATTTATTTATTTGAGTGAGAGAGTGCCAGTGAGTCCGGGGAAGGGCACAAGGGGAAAGAGAGTGAAACTTTAGCAGATTTCTCGCTAAGCTTGGAGTCTGACTCAGGACTTGATCTCAAGACTCTGAGATCATGACCTGAACTGAAACCAAGAGTCGGACATTTATGCAACTGAACCACCCAAGGACCCCCACTTGGTAAGTGTTTTTTACTAATAGAACAAATCTTTCAGGAGTGGGCTCTTATTCAGGCAAAATGGCCATGAAACTGACAGATGTGTCCCTATGTATATGGGCTCATAGGTTGCTTTTCCTATAGCCTGTCTTTAAGGGAGATTTTCTTTTTTAAATATGGTTTTAAAACACTAACAAGTAAAATGTTTTTATTTAGAAAAGATAAGCTATAAATCCTTTTTTTGTGGGAAAAGTAATAAAAAATACTTTATGATGATGGTGCAGTTGACAAGAAAAACTGGTTAGAAATACTGAGTGATTATTACATAGCTTTTTTGTTGTTGTTGTTGTTTATTTAATTTAATTTAATTTTTTTTTTTTTTTTTTTTTTTTTTTTAGAGAGAGCACGAGTGCAGGGGTGGAGGGGCAGAGGGAGAGGGAGGAGAGTGAATCTTAAGCAGGCTTCACGCCCAGTGTGCATGGACATTTAACTCAGTGAACCATCCAGGCACCCCGACGTAGTTTTTTTCTTAGTTATACATGATCAATACAAATTTTGTATTAACACAGTCAACATAGGTTTCTTTAAGGTTATTTTTTGTGAAAAACTGTGATGGAATTAAGTAATAAGCAACCAGATTTCCTCCAGAATGGAATTTCTGTGCGGCTGATTTTGGATGATTATTTTCTCTCCTTGTACTATTGTCAGTTCTTCATTTCACCCAGAAGATTAACTAACTGTAGCAGTCAGGTTGGACAAGGCACGTGGTGATAACAACCCCCTAATCTCAGTAGTTTAACAAGAGCTTCTTTCTTGCTCATGCTGCAAGTCCACTATTGGTCAGCGGGGGGCGCTGTAGTTCTTCCTCAGCCGACACCATTTCCCAGGACGCTCCGGGCTTACGCGAGTCTGGGAAGAGAAAGCTGGTGGACCCCTCACCGGTAATTAGGAGCTTCAGCCTGGGTGCAGCATTTCTCCTCACTGAGTCATTGTCAGAGCAGGTCACATGGCCGTCCTTAACTTCAAAAGGGTGGAAAAGTGAACTTCTCTGCATACTCAAAGTAAAAGAGGATCAGCTGTTACTGAATACTAGTAATATTTATCACACCTCAACAGTTCATAGAATGAGACATATTGGCTTCACTTCAAATTCTCTTTTGGCCTGTGTCAGGATATAGATCCATAAATAGAAAGGTTTCAGTGTTTTATTGCTTGATGATCTTTTCACCTAAATATTTATTGTTCTGTAGCAGGCATTGCCTAACGTTTTCTGTAAAGGTCTGACAGTAAATATGTTAGGCATTGCAGGCCACATAGAGTCTCTGTTGCATGCTAATTCCCCTCCTGTCCGTCTGTCTGTCTTTCTTATCTCCCCCCCTTTCCTTTCCTTTTTCTTCTTCTTCCTTTCTCTCCTTTCCTTCCTTCCTTCCTTCCTTCCTTCTTTCCTTTCCCTCCCTCCCTCCCTTCCTTCCTTCCTTCCTTCCTTCCTTCCTTCCTTCCTTCCTTCCTTCCTTTCTCTCTTCCCTTCCCAAACTATTCTCAGGTGGAGGGTAGTGGAAGGGACACACGTGTAAACAGACACTAGGCTGGATTTGGCACAAGGACAAGATTTGACCAAAACAGATTTGGTCTGCAAGCTGTAATTTTCTGACTCCTGTCCTGCCGGAAAGAAATTATCCGTTTTTTCTAGTTAAGAGTGCTACAGTTTGACTGTGAACTATATGTACTTCATCCATGGCTTTAGGGCTAAGCCAAGTGTGTAATGGGATCTTCCTTGGTAAATACCTAGAACACTCCAAAAATGATAACCTTGGACAATTTAATTCTTTTGGAATGTTGAATTCTCAACTTATAAAATAGTGAGGGGGGAGGCGCATGAATTAGATGACTTCTAAATTCCTTTCCAAATCTGATATTTTAGAAGTTGACCTGGAATTTCTTGGCCATCCTCAAGTGGGAACCTTGTCTACCAGCTCGGCTGAGATGTTTATGTTGCCTCCTTGTTGCCTTTTATCCCTTTGTTCCTTCTTCCATGATTATCCTTTTGTGAGTCTTTTGGTTGGGGAGAAATGTTACTGTTGGTGTTTTCTTGCTCAGTGTTATTTAGAGGACTTTATAAAGTGTATTTTATGCAGTTTTTCTCCTTTTTTCACCTAGGTTGTCAGCTTTTGTTTTAAGATGTTTCCTTGAAGCTGATCCTTACATAGATATTGATCAGAATGTGTTACACAGAACATATACGTGGCTTAAAGGACGTCAGAAATCCAATGGTGAATTTTGGGAGCCAGGAAGAGTGATCCACAGTGAGCTTCAAGGTGGCAATAAAAGTCCAGTAACGCTTACAGCTTATATTGTGACTTCTCTCCTGGGATATAAAAAGTATCAGGTACTTAATCTTTAATAAATGATGGATGGGAAATCACAAGCAAGTTACGTCTTGATGAGTCAAGAATGTGTCTGGAAACCAAAAGAGTTCTGCAATTTTACATCACATTTGAAGTCTGAGTTTGGGTACCTTTTTGCTTTGCCTTTGTGACCATATTCTAAAATCTGAGAATGAAAATATGAACCTGCTTTTTCAGAATAACTAAGAATGCTTTCTTGTATAAATGGCATACTTGCTATTGGTAAGATAAATCAATATGTATTTATCATTGAGTCTACGGCCATACCACCCTGAACGCGCCCGATCTCGTCTGTATTTATCATTGAAAAGATTAGTTTCTTAGGGGACAGAAAATCCTTCAGAATTTGGGAACGTATGCTAGCAGATTTAGGTTTTGAAGAATTTTTTTTTAATTTCTAAAATATCATGGAGCGATGACAATGTCTGCTAATTTAGTACAAAAGTATACCCACACTCTAAAAATCATGTTAAAGGTGCGTGAATTCTGGATGAGAATGAGTATGCATGGAAAGTTATGCTAATGAACTTATTTTTGCTTCAGAACTGTTTCAGTGATTGAAGTGTAAATGGAAAGATTCCATTTTATTTTATGCCTTTACTGCTTTAATGGCAACAACATTTCACATGATCAAAAACAGCCATTCTTCATAGTAAGCTCCTACTGTTTCCCTAGTCCAGTCTTAGACACATGGAAGATAAACTTTCCCTTAAGCTTAGAGGTTCAAAACACGAGATCAGATATGAATAATATTTTTCTCAAACTATATTTTGTGCTCACCTCCAAGTTCATGATATTCAGTGGTAGAAGCATTGGCAAATGTTCTACTTTTTATTTCTTATTCCTTCTAGGAAATGGTGCCTATTTACTCATAAAAACTGAAAAGCAGTGTTTTTTCTTTGTTTTTAAATCTTTCCTTTTAAAATCTTTTCTTTCTTTTTATTTAAATCCCGGGTAGTTAACATACAGTGTGATATTAGTTTCGGGTATACAACATAGTGATTCCACACTTCCATACATCACCCTGTGCTCATCATGACAAGTGCAGTCCTTAATCCCATCACCTGCTTCACCCATCCTCCTGCCACCTCCCCTCCGGTGACCATCAGTTTGTTCTCTACACTTAAGAGTCTGCTAATGGTTTGCCTCTCTCTTTTTTTCTTCTTCGTTCATTTGTTTTATTTCTTAGATTCTACATATGAGTGAAATCATACGGTATTTGTCTTTCTCTGACTGACTTGCTTCACTTAGCGTAACACTTTCTGGCTTCATTCATGTCAGTGTAAATGGAAAGATTCCATTTTATTTTATGGCTGAGTAATATTCCATTGTGTACACGCATGCACGTGCACACACACAGACACACACACACACACACACACACATATTCTTTATCCCTTCATTAGTCGATGGACACTTGGGCTGCTTTCATATCTTGGCTGTTGTAGACAGTGCTGCTATAAACATTGAGGTGCACGTATTCTTTTAAATTAGTACTTTTGTATTCTTAGTGCAATTGCTGGATTATACGGTAGGTCTGTTTTTAATATTCTGAGGAACCTGCATACTGTTTTCCATGACTGTATCAGTTTACATTTTCACCAACAGTGTGTGAGAGTTCCTCTTTCTCCATATCCTCACCAACACCTGTTGTTTCTTGTGTTGTTGACTTTACCCGTTCTGACAGGTGTGAGGTGATAACTCATTGTAGTTTTGATCTGTTTTTCCTTGATAATCAGTGATATTTAGTTCATGTTTGTTGGCCATCTGTATGTCTTCTTTGGAACAAAGTCTATTCACGTCTTCTGCCCATTTAAAAAAAAATTTATATGAGGGAGAGAACATGTGAGCAGAGGAATGGACAGAGGGAGAGGGAAAGAAGCAGACTCCCTACTGAGCACAGGCCCAAGTACAGACTTGATCCCAAGACCCAAAGATCATGACATCAAGAGCTGGATGCTCAACCAACCAAGCCATCCAGGCACCCTCCTCCACTTTTTTTTCTTAAAGCCTTTTTATTTTTAAGTAATCTCTTCACCTAGGATGGGACTTGAACTCACAATCCTGAGATCAGGAGTGCATGTTCCATGACCAAGCCAGCCAGGTGCCCCTCTTCTGCCCATTTTTAATGGGGTTATTTGGGTTTTGGGTGTGGATTTGAATCAGTTCTTTATATATTTTGGATACTAATTCTTTATCAGGTATGTTGTTTGCAAATATCTTCTCCCGTTCTGTAGGCTGCCTTTTAGTTTTGTTGATTGTTTCTTTGGTTTGTGGAAGCTTTTTATTTTGATGTAGCTCCAGTAGTTTATTTTTGCTTTTGTTTCACTTGCCTCAGGAAACATATGTAGAAAGAAGTTCCTACGGCCGAGGTCAAAGAGATTACTGCCTTTGTTCTCTTCTAGGATTTTTATGGTTTCTGGTCTCACATTTAGGTCTTTAATAAATTTTGAATTTATTTTTGTGTATGGTTCACTTTCATTCTTTTGCATGTGGTTGTCCAGTTTTCCCAACAGCATTTGTGAAAGAGACTGTCTTTTTCTCATTGGATATTCTTTACTGCTTTGGGGAGATTAATTGACCATATTGTTATTGCTGGTTTATTTCTGGGATTTGTATTCTCTTCTGTTGATCTAGGTGTCTATTTTTGTACCAGTACCATACTGGTTTTTTTTTTTTTTTAAGATTTTATTTATTTATTTGACAGAGAGAGAGATCACAACCAGGCAGAGAGAGAGGAGGAAGCAGCCTTCCTGCTGAGCAGAGAGTCCCATGCGGGGCTCGATCCCAGGACTTGAGATCATGACTTGAGCTGAAGGCAGAGGCTTCAACCCACTGAGCCACCCAGGCGCCCCCAGTACCATACTGTTTTGATTACTACAGTTTTGTAATATAACTTGAAGCCTGGAATTGTGATGCCTCCAGATTTGCTTTTGTTTTTCAAGATTGCTTTGGCTATTTGGGGTCTTTTGTGGTTCCATACAAATCTTCGGATTGTTTGTTCTAGCTCTGTGAAAAATGCTGTTGGTAGGGATTGTACTTTTGATGGGGATTGTACTAAATATATAGATTGCTTTGGGTAGTGAGGACATTTTAACATTATTTGTTCTTTTACTCCATGTGAGCATGGAATGTCTTTCCACTTCTTTGTGTTTTCTTCATCAGTGTTTTATAGTTTTCAGAGTACATGTCTTTCATCTCTTTGGTTAAGTTTATTCCTAGGTATCTTCTTCTTTTTGGTGCAATTATAAATAGGTACGATTCCTTCATTTTTCTTTCAAATGCAGTATTATTTTCAAAATGAATAGCAAATCTTTAAATGTCAGTGATCATCCTTGATTCCCATTGCTCAGGACAAAGTCAGATACGTAAACACACTCTGAAATTACTTTTTGAATGAATGTTTGGAAATACTTTTTGTTTAAAAAATGTGTGGTAATGGGTTACTTTGTATAGTAAAACATATGTTTTTTTTTCAAGCCTAATATTGATGTGCAAGAGTCTATCAACTTTTTGGAGTCTGAATTTAATAGAGGAATTTCAGACAATTATACTTTAGCTCTTATAACTTATGCACTGTCATCCGTGGGGAGCCCTAAAGCCAAGGAAGCTTTGAATATGCTGACTTGGAGAGCAGAACAAGAAGGTAATGCATGGGATTGTTTGAGATTGTTAGACTACTATGCATTATGAAATATACAAAGTATGTGAGAAAGTTTTGTAAGCCAGATAGGAAGTTGATAACATTTACCTCTTCTGAATGGGATGATAAATGAAATGCAGATGAGATCAGATGAGTCTGACATGGCTGCTTCTGCTCTCCCTGTGTTTTCTAGAGAATTTCAGGGCTTGTGTGTTTCCTTGTTTTAGATATGTTCTGCCCCATGTCAGTTACCTTTTGAGCTCTTTGATACCATTTCTGGTTTGGTGGCCTTGAGTGGTCATTAGGACAAAAAGTTGTAGAGAGACTTGGGTTCAAATTCTAATACTACTTGCTTTTCTGAGCTTCAGTTTTCCTAACTATAAAATGGGAATAACAACTAGCAAATGTTCAAAATTTGAACTAAAATGCTATTTAATAGAAATGCAAATGCTGAAAAATGCTGTTAGTGAGTTGGATGACTTTTTTTTTAAAAGATTTTATTTATTTATTTGACAGAGAGAGATCACAAGTAGACGGAGAGGCAGGCAGAGAGATGGAGAGGCAGGCAGAGAGTGACCTATAAGTACTGAGCAGAGAGCCCGATGTGGGACTCAATCCCAGGACCCTGAGATCATGACCTGAGCCGAAGGCAGCGGCTTAACCCACTGAGCTACCCAGGCGCCCTAATTTTTTTTTTTTTTAAATGGGCTACAACAAGAAAAAAAGTGCAGGTGTTGCTACTTCCCGGATGACCTCTATGGTTGGGATCCAGGTGTGTGTGTGTCTGTGTGCACGTGTGCACACACGTGTGAGAGAAACAAGGGTAGACAGCGATGGGGATGAGTGGGCAGAAATAAGTAATGTCCACTGATTTGAAGCCTTGTTAATTCAAGAAAGGATAAATGTTGAAAGTGCTTAGAGATTTTTTTTAAGACTGTAAAAAACATTGCATTATTTTTAGCAGTAATTTAGATTGCATTCTTATTATCTTTACTGCCTTTTGCAGTGCTGGGCACTAGATTGTTACCTGGAGACTGTAGGTCTTGATATTTCTTCTCTGCTTGTTTAAGTGGTAGTTATTATTCCACCTGAGTGTGATCATCTAAAGAATAATATTTGAGCGGGGAGTGGGGACGCCCAGTAAGATGTTCCTCTGAGGGTAACAGGAATATCTCTAGGAAGATTGTTGAGCTGGCCAGGGTCCTTCATTTTTTCTTTTTTCCTTCGGGGCTTGGATTTTTGAACTTATAACACCAAATTTCAGATAATGAAAAAAAGGAGAGGTTTCCGGGAACATTAGAGCTGGTTAATGGCAGATTCCCAGAACGGGATTCTTTCTAATGTGTCCTAAAATATTTTTAGGATGGCCTGGTCGGAAAAGTTATGTACATTATCTTCTGGAGTATAGTATGTTTTTCTTTTATTTATAGCTGTTTAGTTTTGAGCCAAACATGTGGAATTTCCCTTGGGAAATTATTTTCATCAAAATATCTTCAAATACAAGGAAATGGATGAAAATTTATAAGTTGCATTAGTTTAGAAACTGACCTATAAGTACATGTTTACATATATGTCTGTGTTTGTGAATACACATATATTTGCATGGCATAAATATATTCATATTTGGAAATATATATATATGTTGTAAAGTAGGACTTGGACCAGTGTAGGAATATTTAATGGTATAAAATAAAATTTTTGCTCCATTGGTCAGACTATTACCATTTGTTTCTTACAGGAGGCATGCAATTCTGGGTATCATCAGAGCCTAAACTTTCTGAATCCTGGCAGCCACGTTCCTTGGATATTGAGGTTGCGGCCTACGCGCTGCTCTCACACTTCCTGCAGTATCAGGTGTCTGAGGGAATCCCAATTATGAGGTGGCTCAGCAGCCAAAGAAATAGCTTGGGAGGTTTTGCATCTACCCAGGTGAGTGATGATAGTTTTTCATTTTTTAAACTAAATATAGTTTAAATATAAATGTAATTTTTTGAAGGAAGTAGGTGGTTGCTTTCTTCATGACTTCATAAAATTGGCAATTGAAAAATTTAGTACTGTAAGTCAAAGGTCTAAATTACTAATTTTCATCTTTTTCTCATCATGGATGTAAACATCATCTGTGCTATGTATGTGGGAAAAATTAGTTCCCCATGTATCCAGGCCATCTTTCCTGCGTGGTAACTGATGGAGCAGATACTCAGTGTCAGTCAGCAGATACTTTCCGAGCCTTTCCTGTACTGTATGTCTCGGACCTTCAGAAATGAATAAAGGAGAACTCCACTCCCAAGGAGGGTGGATGACTACATAGCAGGTCTCCTAATTACCCACTTTAAAGACTCTTCAGTGACACTGATATAAGCTTGTATGCACACGTTTTTCTTTCCTCAATAGGACACCGTTGTAGCCTTGAAGGCCCTATCTGAATTTGCAGCCCTAATGAACACAGACAGGACCAACATCCAAGTGACTGTGACGGGGCCCAGTTCACCAAGTCCTGTAAAGTTTCGGATTGACACACAGAACCGCTTTCTCCTCCAGACATCAGAGGTGTGGACAAGGGGGTGGTTATTTACAATTATGTGCAGGTGATTCCTTATGCTGGAATGTTGTTTTATTATTTATTTCCATTCTGTTAACTTCAACAGAAGCTTGTTCCTAGAACCCTGTAAAGAGACTGGGAGGAAGGAGTGCCCTCCTTTGGTTGAATTTGCTGAGCTGGGGAAGAGGGGAGAGCGGGGGATGGGAACTTTGGAAAGATTTGGAAAAGGAGAAAATACGGGCTCTATCATATTGGGAAAGGAGTGAACACCTGCTGAGTTCCTGTGCTCTGCAGGCAGTGTGCCAGATTTCTTCACATGTACTATTGCATTTGCTTCTCAAACCAACACTAAGAAAATATTTCATCTCTACCATGCACATGATAAAACTGAGGCTGAGGAAGGTTAAGTAACTTGCTCAAGATCATGTTGCGAGAAATAGCAGGGCTAGGATATGAACCTGTGTTTCTGACTGTGTTCTTTCCAGCTGTACCACATGGCCTCTTAGGGGAATTGATAGAATCAGGACTAAATTCTTACTTTAAAATGGAATAAAGACTTATCATACACCCACTTTATTCCTGGGGTTAACCTTGTGGGAAGCTGAGAGTAATGGATGAAAGTGATAACTTCAGGGCTAGAAACTGAGGAAGAGCGCTGGTGGCAAAAGAAAAGGAGTAGTGTGACTCCTAGTCCCTGATCATGTGCCTCTGTGTTCATAGGAAGGCCAACAGATCAGTCGGATTAGGCACTAAGGGAGATGGAGGAGTGAGAGGACTTTTGTTTCTTTTTCTTTTCTTTTTTTTAAAGATTTTGTTTATTTGACAGAAATCATAAGTAGGTAGAGAGGCAGGCAGAGGGAGGGGGAAGCAAGCTCCCTGCTGAGCAGAGAGCCCGATATGAGGCTCAATCCCAGGACCCTGAGATCATGACCTGAGCCAAAGGCAGAGGCTTTAACCCACTGAGCCACCCAGGCGCCCCAGGACTTTTGTTTCTTGTCTCTCTCGCTTCTGCACCTCTAGGAGGGCAGCCCTATCTCCTCTCTGAAAGGCAGATGGGGGTGTGTGGAGAGTGGACCCTTCCTCTGCCTTCACCTCTCTTACCTGGTTGGCTTTTGACATGGGAAGCTGTGTGAATTCTTAGAGCTTTTCACAGATGGCTTACACTCCTAGCGAGGGGTGACACTGATATCCTGTGCTTGCTAGAAAGATGGAAGTATGGAAGATTAGTCTTATTCACTTTTCCCCCCATCTTCATTCAGCTTGCTGTGGCTCAGCCAATTGCTGTTAATATTTCCGCAAGTGGTGTTGGATTTGCTATTTGTCAGGTATGTAACGATTTTCATTTTTGTTTAGTTCAATAATTCTAAATTTTAGAACAGTTCTTTCATTTGGGGTACTGCTAAATCTGTAACAGATAATGCATAAAATTCTTAAGGATCTCTATCTGTGACTTAGGTAAGATAAATCACTCTCTTTAATAAAAAGTATTAGAGATGTCACTACTAGTCAGTGGAAAGCAACCAATGGATTGATAATTTTGGAAAAATACTCCTTGTGTATTATATGCTCTTTGAAGTTAGAATTAAATTCTTTTGATATGATCGTGTGAGTTGTTGGGAATGCCCATCTTTTTGTGAAAATACAGCTCAGAAATTGTAATGCTGGTAGAGTTTCTACTAAGACTTGATAATACAATACTTTTTGCCCATAACTTCTTAATATTCATTTAACAATATAAAGTTCAACATGGTTTTATAAGGAATAGATTTGAAGATAGGAAATGTGTCCCTTTAATGTAAATTCTTATGTAACTGTTGGCTAATTGAATTTAAATTAAAAAATAAAGTCTTACATAATAGTAAATAAAACGATTAGAGCATGATATATCCAATGCTTTGGTATAAGAAAAATCCAAATAAACTTACTTTTAATTGTGCAATAGCATTAGAATAAAATGGAGGTAGTATGTAAAATCCTGAATGGAATAGTTATTATATTTAATACACTGGAAATTATAAGGACTTGACATAATCTTATTGCAAACAAAAATCATATGTTATAGGACCAAAAATCTGTACGTGCTTGGTTAGAATATACAAACCAAACAAACCCTGAAAGATTTATCGAGAAAGTTAAAAAAAAAAAAAAGGCTGTTATACGGAAAAAGTACTTTTCCAGAAACCAGTACAACTGTTATAGTTAAAAGAATAAGTATACTTGCTAAGTATTGCAGATAGATGGTCAGGTATCATTTCAAAACTTCCAAGTAATTCTAAGATTATTTTGTATAATATTCAAAACATGGTAGTAAATGTTTTTTTAAAAATCAAGGAAAATTATCACAGTTGAAAGGAACAGTATTCAACAAAAAGAATAGAAAAAGAAGAGTGAATAATTTCTATTTGTCTTTACTAACAAAGGCCACATGAAAATTCTCACTCTCAAGCTGTCTTTCAAAGCAAACAGCAAATCCAAAAGTAAATACACAGGATAGTTTAGATACAACTGAAAAATCACACATACTTATATCACTAATTGGTTGGAATTCATTCTCGATTAAAGCAAATGTAGATAAATTACTGAAGCCAAGTGAGTTTTACTTGAGCTTTGAAGGACACAGTGTAAATGTGGTACGTACTAGTCAGAAGGCTTTTGGAGAAGACTCCAAACGAAGGCTTTTGGCTTTTTGGAGAAGACTCCAAACGAACCTTTTCCAGAAAACGAAAAGGAGGGACCGATAGGCACTTGTTAGGATGGAGAAAATTGCTAACAAGTTGGACACCTCGGAATGGGTACTGAGATTCTTTTAGTTGATATTTTTGTTAAGTGTTCTAGATAAAGAAAGGAAAGAAATCTCTGAGGTTTGCAGAGATTAACCCCATATTAAGTACTGAAATACTAAGCTGTTGGAAATAAACTGCAAGACGTCTGAGAGTTCGCCGAATGAGCAGTTGGGCTTTTCATGGGTCAAACGTTAAGCCCAATGCTTCATTAGAGATAAGTATTAATTATGACCCAGAGGACAAAATCTAGTAGTTCTTGTTTGTTTCCTGATGACATTGGTCTGTAAAGGACGATTGCATGCCCCTGCAAAGGGGATGATGGAAATAGCAGAGACCATCTCTCCAGTTACGTGAAACTATTCTTTTTTTTTTTTTTTTTTTTTTTTTTTAGATTTTTTTTATTTATTTGACAGAGAGAAATCACAAGTAGATGGAGAAGCAGGCAGAGAGAGAGAGAGAGAGGGAAGCAGGCTCCCTGCTGAGCAGAAAGCCCGATGCGGGACTCGATCCCAGGACCCTGAGATCATGACCTGAGCCGAAGGCAGTGGCTTAACCCACTGAGCCACCCAGGCGCCCACGTGAAACTATTCTTCACCTCCTCCAAGAATATTCTAAAATTTTAATTGTAGTTTAAGGAAGAGTTGGAGACAACCAGAATGATCAAGGGGACGAAGGGATTATACAAGCTAGGTATAGAAGAATGAAAAGTTGTAACTCTTAGATTTGAAAGATGAAGGCTTAGAAAGAAGATTTTGAGTATTATAAGCTTTTTGAAGTTAATATTAAATTCTTTAGATAGGATTAATGTGAGTTGTTGGGAACTCCCATCTTTTTAAAAGTTTTTTATTTTTTTTTTAAAAGTTTTTATTTATTTATTTTAGAAATAGAGTGTGTGGGGGGCAGGGAGAAGCAGAGGGAGTGGGATAGGCAGACCCCACACTGAGCACAGAGCCCAAATCAGGACTTAATCCCCTGGCCCTGAGATCATTACCTGAGCCAAAATCAAGAGACAGACCCTTAAGTGACTGAGCCACCCAGGCACCCCAGAAAGATGATTTTTTAGAGTGTGAAAATCTACAGAGGGTACTGGATGCTTAGTTCTGGTGTGTGTGTGTGTGTGTGTGTGTGTGTATGTGTGTGTGTGTGTGATTTAAGTATAAGAAAATACAACATTATGGGATGCCTGGGCGGCTCAGTTGGTTGGGTACCTGCCTTTGGTTCGGGTCGTGATCTCGGGGTCCTGGGATCAAGTCCCACATTGGATTCCTTACTAGGTGAGGAGTCTGCTTCTCCCTCTGCCTCTGCCCTCGTTGTGCTCTCTCTTCCTCTGACAAATAAATAAATAAAATCTTAAAAAAAAAAAGAAAAAAGAAAACACATTAAATAGCAACAGTAAAGTTTATGAAACTTGGTATCAAAAAAGGAAGAAGAAATAGATTCCAATTCAGCTTGGTATGAGGCAAGTGTAGGAAATTTTGAGTAAATTCCAAGCTTTTGATCTTAGGAACCCTTTGGGGAAAAAAAACAAAAGAACAAAAAAACAACAAAAAACTTCTCCTCACACTTGCCCAGTGTCCCCATAGTACCTTTCACTAGTGGTAGGCACAGAGAATTAGCTGAAAAAGACCCAGTTGTCTTAAAATCCGTCATTTATTTTATCATGTTTTGAAAGTATTGTACAACCAAAAGAACACTGAGCAGTTGAACAAGTTTCTGTTCAATCAGGGCTTGAAATGAGTTTCTAAGATTCCGGTTTGTGAAAAACAACATCACTTGGGCAGCAGAGCTTAGAAATTAGTGGATGGTCTCAAGAAAGAAATAGGCAGTAGTTTCATTTTTTCCCTAAAGGGAATGTTTTACATTCTTTGAAAAAAAAATACCTATGAGTATCATGAAGGTCTATACCTGCTCTGGAGTATTACATAAAACTTTTCTCAATTTTAAAAATTATTGCTTATAAACTTTTATAATTTTTGTTAATAATGATACTTTTTGACTAGTAAAACTAGTTTTTTTCTTGGTTGAAGATTACAAATCTAGTTGTGTTTATCCCAAAGAAAATCAGTACCTAATATTTAGAATTTATGGTGATAGCAATTTATTGCTAATAATTTATGACTAGCTTATTATTTATGCTAATTTATTGTTTACAGTTTAATGTTATTTATAATGTGAAAGATTCGGGTTCCCCAAGAAGACGGAGATCTATTCAAGACCAAGAAGCTTTTGATTTAGACGTTGCTGTAAAAGACAATAAAGATGATACTAATCACTTGAATTTGAATGTGTGCACAAGGTTGGTATTGCTTTAAGTCCTTTCTTTCTCTTTCTTTTAAATAGATTTGAAGATTAATTAATTAATTAAAGAGAGGGAGAGAGAGAGAGCACATGTGATGGGTTGTGGTGGGGGGCAAAGGGCCGTGGGAGACTGAGAGAGAGAACCCTAGGCAGGCTCTATGCTCCAATTGGCATGCTCCAATTTGGAGCCTGAGACAGGGCTTGATCTTGTGACACTGAGATCATGACCTGAGCCAAAATCAAGAGTCAGACACTTAACTGACTGGGCCATCTACATCCCAGATTTGGAAATTATATATATGTAGTTATCTAACTATATAGATATAAGGAGTTACAGGGGCACCTGGGTGGCTCTGTTTGTTAAACTTCTGCCTTTGGCTTGGGTCACAATCCGAGAGTCCCGGGATCAAGTCTCATCTTGGGCTCCCTGCTCAGTGGGGAGCCTGCTTCTCCCTCTGCCTGCTGCTCCCCCTACTTGTGCTCGCTCTGTCTCTCTGTCAAATAAATAAGTAAAATCTTAAAAATACATATATAAAGAGTTACATTTAACAAAGATTTCAGTTATTTAATGTACTTCAGATTATAAACTAGAAATACTGCTTAATTAAGTTTAAGTACTTCTCAATGTGTTCAAAATAATTTACAAGTTTTTTATATTTATAATAACTGAATAGAAAATTTTAATAAAATGTAGGTCTTAATATATGAAAACTTCAAATTAACCAATCATGTTTAATACTCTAAAATTCATTATTACTTGGTTAGTAATTTTCTGTTAAGTAATTATTCCAAGTTTATATTCAACCTTTAGTGTTATGCTTTGGAACCAAGACTTTATAAGAACATGCAAGTTTAATGAAGAGAATAGAGTTTTTAAAGATTTCATTTATTTTTTTGAAGACAGAGATCACAAGTAGGCAGAGAGGCAGGCAGAGAGAGAGGAGGAAGCAGGCTCCCCGCTGAGCAGAGAGCCCGATGTGGGGCTCGATCCCAGGACCCTGGGATCATGACTTGAGCCGAAAGTAGAGGCTTTAACCCACTGAGCCACCCAGGAACCCCGAGAATAGAGTTTTAGACACAGTGAGAATATTCTAGTTTAGAAGGTGTTCACCTTAGATAAATAGGCACTTTTAGCTTCTGGGAGTACTTAATAAGGTTTATTCTTATTAATTCCTAAATTTAAGAATTCTTAAATTTAATTTAAGAAATTAATTTAAAAAATTAAATAAAATTTAATTCTTCAACTTAAGAATTCTTACATTTAATTTAAGAAGTTAATTTTAAGAAATTAAATAAAATTTAATTCTTCAACTTAAGAATTCTTAAATTTAATTCTTAAATTTAGTCTGTATCCAAAATATCTGAGGATCTTGTTAAGTCAAAAGGAAAAGGGGTGGGGCGCAACAGAGCAACTCCTGTAACAGGTTCTTGAGCCAGGAGACTTTACAATTTTTTCCTTGTCGGTCTGGCCTCTTACCTCTACATGATTTGCTGTGAAGTTGGGAGTTACTATGAAGATACACTGCTATTGAGGAGCACTGTCTGCTCTTCTTAAGTACCCGCCAGATGTTCTTCAAGGTCATCACTGGGTGTTTCTCCAGGGGGCCAACCTCTTTAGGCATGGCGTGAATACACTGTCCTCCATTACTACTAACATCTCTACTACCTTTGGGCCTGCATGTTCATGATTTTGATATAAAATGTCACCTGTGTTTGTCCCATTCATTCCCTTCCTGGGCATTTCGGACGCACTGCAGGGGGAGAGCAGGATTCCTTCAGTGGCCTCCTTTTCAGCTGAGAAGAAAGTAGGACTCCCACTCTTCTTTATGAAGCTTATGATTGGGTTGTTTTCCAGAATAACAGCATCAAGTTTTTATTATTTCAAGTAATAATAAGCTGTATTTGTCACAAACTTACATGCCAGGCATCGTATCAATCACTTTCACATGCATCTCATTTAATTGTTACACTAACTCTATAAAGTAGGTGGCATTATTATCCCTGCTTTTGTCATTCACTCATTCATTCATTCAATATCTGTTGAGTCTCCATTCTGTACCCAGCACAGTGTCAGATGTTGGAATATAACAGTGATCTAAAAAAGACAGAGGCCCCGTCTTTATGGAGCTTACTGTTTGGAGGGGAGACAGAGAGAAACTAATAAAAATAAATCTTCTAAATCAGTATAAAATTCTGGTTTTGAAATGGGCAAAGAAAAAGGTCTTTGGAACTGTGAGAGGGATTTTACCTCTTAGGGAGGTCAATTGAAGAAACAGATGAGGAAAATTAGGTGAAATCAAAATTCCTATCAGGATGGGGCCTCATTACTTACGAGGGCTCATGAAAGGATGTGGGATTCCAACTCTTAACCTGTCATCAGGAATCAGATGGGTGACAGAGTCTGATAAAGATATATATATCTTTTTTCCTTTTTGGGGGGAGAGAAACTAGAGAAGGGAACTGTTTTCATGTGAGAGTAGCAGTTGGTAAAAAGGATTTGTATGCTCTACTAGTCTTTTGAGAAAAATCTGATATGAAACAATTAACATTTTTAGTGAAAATTTTTAGTGGAAAAAGAAAAACGATATTTTAGGTGCTTTATTCCCATCCATAGGGTCCAAGCCCTTAATCAATTTAGAGGAGGTTTTCTGTGTGTGGTGTAGACATTTAACAAATTCTCCCAGGGGCTGACAGAAAGACCAGGTCAGCAGAGGCGCTTTTGATGCTGTCCGAGAAAGTCATTGTATTTAAGCCGATTGGCTTAAAGTTTGCTTCAGTGTTTGCTCTGACACAAACACCTCTAACTGCAAGGCACTTGGTTTTCAACGACACCTCTCTTGGCCAAGTGCATCACTCTGCAGATGGTTTCCCTTGTTTGTGATTGCTGAGCCAGCTGTCGTCGGCCCTTGTGCTGTGTGGCTTTTCAATCAGACGGGTTTGGCAGCCCTTGGTTTGCTTTGCTGCTCTCAGAAGCAAGATTCTCTACCAGCCCTTCTTGCTTTTGCCGTCTGCAAGGACAACAGGAACTCACCTAACAGTGCTGCAATCCTTTCACATTGTAGGCAGACTCCTTTCTATAACCACATTGGGTTCTTAACTGCTCCAAGCAAAAAGCTCTTGCCACCTATTCATTGCCGAAAACCGTTTATTTTAAAGGAGACAAAACGCCCGTTGGCGCCCAGATCCTTTTGATGCTCTTGTTGTGTACAACAGGGTGAGAGAACAAGGTGGTGACACAGAATTTTCCAAGGCTTGGCATTCTCGCCAGGTGGCCAAAGAAAACACAAAATGGGCTCCGAGTACATTTTGGAGAACAAAGGGAAGGACCCTCCCTACTGGTCTTCTTTTTCTAAAACCAGATGAGAAGATTGGTAAAGACTTGGCGGTCGTCTCCTGCTTTAAGTGGTCAAGTTTTCAGTTTCTTTTTTGGGTCCTGGCTTTCAGCTGGAAAGCTCAGAGCTGTCAACTTCTGAGAAAATGAAAAATGCGATTCAGTTTGGAATCACCCCGAGAAGACATCATTGCCCACTGAGAGGGCGTCCTGGTTGTACTTGTTACAACTCTGTGGGCACAAGGCTGACACTCTGAAGGCATTTCGCATCATGTGAATGCATTGCTAAATTATTATTCCTCATATGGTTGAAAAGTATAAGAATTTCATACCTACCTGGAAGGAAAGGATTACCGGTTTTATAATAATTTTCTATAGAGATTTTTTTTAACCTCAACTAAACCCCAAGTATTTGGAATAACACTTGGCAGTTTTAATATTTATGCGATGAGAGTTTGCCAACAGCTTGAGGTTTTTCCTAAAGGGTTTTTCCCTTCCATCCTTTCCTCTTTACTGTAGGTTTTTGGGCCCAGCTAGAAGCGGCATGGCCTTGATGGAAGTGAACCTCCTCAGTGGTTTCACCGTGCCTTCGGACGCAATTCCTCTGAGCGAGACTGTGAGGAAAGTGGAGCATGATCATGGAAAAGTCAACCTATATTTAGATTCTGTAAGTAGTAAAACGTAAGTTTCATGTAGGTGACTGGTGACAAGATGCCATTTATTGTCTTGGAAAGACTGCCTTATGCTAGACCTATTTCCTTTGTCTTTATTTCAGCTTTTTGTGTTCCCGAATGATCCTAACGTGGCAATTGTATATTTATCCCCACTAAAAAGACATCACTATAAAATCAACATAAAGAGAATACTGTTAATGATGAGCCTGATGAAAGTCTTGACAACTAAATTATTATTTCTTGCCAGATGTAAACTCTATAGAAACTTGTCACATTGTATTTTCAAAAATTCAGTCCAGGTCGCAGTTTGAGGACCCTCTGCCTTAGGGAATTGCTAAAATTATCTTTTTTACATTTTTTATTAATTTACTTGACAGAGATCACAAGTAGGCAGAGAGGCAGGCAGAGAGAGAGAGGAAGGGAAGCAGGCTCCCTGTTGAGCAGAGAGCCCGATGTGGGGCTCCATCCCAGGACCCTGGGCTCGTGACCTGAGCTGAAGGCAGAGGCTTTAACCCACTGACCCACCCAGGCACCCCATAATTATATATTTTTTAAAAAATTTAATTTATTTGAGAGAGAGAGAGAGAATGCGCACACAGGGAGAGCAGCAGACAGAGGGAGAAGCAGGCAGCCTGCCGAGCAGAGCCTAATGTGGGACTCGATCTGAGGACCCTGGGATCGTGACCTGAGCTGAAGGCAGATGCTTGACTGACTGAGCCACTCAGCATCCCTAAAATTATCTCTTTAAATGCTGATAATGAAAGCTTTAATTACAAGTTCTACAATGCTTTCATAGAAATTTTAATAAATCCCAATAGGGTTAATATTCCTGCAATGAATATATTAGGTGCTTAAATCATAGAAGAATATTCTCAGAGGTTTGGTCTTCACACAAATTATTATATAATTTTCATATACTCTTCTCATTGTTATATGAAACTTACTGATCCAAGAATAAGGTGCATAAGAGAGACTTACGTGAAAATTTGACCGTACTTATGTCTCAAAACTGCTGGCATATAACTTATTCTTTTTTTCAAACATCTATATGAAACTCTTAGGTTGAATCAAAATAGAGTTTTAAGTCTTTTTAGGCTTTTATGTTATGTTGGGGGAATCCCCTACATTTCTTATTGCAGTTTTGCCAGGTATGAATCGGAAATATATTGCGTTCGCAATAGATATACTTTAAAAACAACTAGTTTCTGAATGTTCTCATTTGTCTTAAGACGTCAAAAGCCACTTTGGCCAAAACTTTGTTAAAACTTGTCCAAAGTCTCTAGCTTCTTTCTCTGTTCAGGAGTTTTCATGTATTATTACGTACTGCTTGAATACCAAGGGTTTGATTTCGAACTTGAAAAACAAGTTTGAGGTTTGTATCTAATAATGCAATTGGTTTTGGAGTTTGTCCTGTATCTATGATGTACTTGTATGTATGTGTGTATCTACATATGTTTTTATTTGATGGTTATCTTAATTTGAGTGTGCAGTATGTTCTGACTGATTAATTTGACTTTTCATTTACCGCTATTGGCACGTAATGGAATATTTGAAGGAATTTATCAATTCTCAGGTTCCTTTAACAATATCGGTTGTCACATTGGCCCCTCCTAGAGGCAAGGAGCTGACCTTTTGCACCCCATATAAATTTTTGGCTATGGGGTTACCTCACAGTAACCCATGAGGTTGCTTCTGTGAGCTGAAGGCAGTTCTTCAGAGAGGGGGGCTACCAGGAGCTATCAGCAGCGACAGGGTGGGTATGTTGTGGGTATGTTGCTGAGTGAGGCACCTGGGCCAGGAATGTGCATCCTTGGACTTGCTGCTTCCTTAACCCTCTGATTCTCAATATTGTTCTGGTAAAATGGAAGTGAGAACAGTACCTATCTTGTAAGAATTGTTTTATGAGCTATATGAGATAATTTATATAAAGGGCTTACCACAACACCGGGAAGGTAGAAATCCTCCCTAAATGTTAGTTTCCATAAATGATAAGAAAAAGAAATGTCGTTTGGTTTATCATGAACACATTGTCTGTCACCCCCTTAAGTCTTTTGTATTTTTCAAGGTAAATGAAACCCAGATTTGTGTGGATATTCCTGCTGTGAGAAACTTTAAAGTTTCAAATACGCAAGATGCTTTGGTGTCCATCACAGATTACTATGAACCGAGTAAGTGTGTTCTAGAGTTTCTGATATCTTAGAAATTAAGTCAGGCATTTATTCATTTGTTCCTTCATTCATTTGTTTACCGTGGCCATGTATCTTGTGTGTGAGGAGTGTTCTTGGGGAGATCATAGGTGTGGGGAAAGTATAAGAGAGCGTAGGAGGTGAGCTTTTCAATTAAATGAAGACAATTAATAATTTTAAAAAGTCCCATGATAGCATTGAGCAGATGAATACAAAAGTGATGTTTTTCCTAATATTCTTAGGTTTTTCCTCATATTTCAGGTTTTTAACTCGCACTTAGAAAATTTACAAAGAAAAAGTGACCTAACCGTGAGTCTAGTTATATGCAGTTTCCGGGATTTTGCTTCCGTTCCAAGCATCCCTTCCGTCTGTTTTCTGTTTTAAAATGGGATTTCTTCAGGAGAGAACATGAGCCTCATTTGCAGTATGAAAGACTGGGATGGGTTTAGCTGAGTCTGTTGTTTTGCTAAAATTTATATATTTATATCAGGTTTTTTTGATTAGCAGATCAAGAAAAATATAGTCTGTCTGAAAAATAACTTGAGCTTCTTTGATTTTACTGGTCACTTCTTACTTTATAAAATGTTAAAAAGTTAGGTTGTGAAAGCAGACATCTGGTTTGTAGATCACCCAGGTTAATTAGGACTACTTCTACACTCAGTCACAGAGCGAAGTTCTGTTGAGAATATGGTCTCTGTAATTGTAATAGATCTCATTCTGAGTGGGTACTCCTGGTGGCTCAGAATCATCAGAATGTGTGAGAATCATTAACGTTTTGATGTACTTAGGAGTTGTAGGTACACTCTAAAGTGAAATGAACTTGTTCATGTGGTCAGTAGTGTTTGATAGAGTATCATAGAAGATGAAGGTTAAGAACACCCGTTCTGGGGCGCCTGGGTGGCTCAGTGGGTTAAGCCGCTGCCTTCGGCTCAGGTCATGATCTCAGAGTCCTGGGATTGAGTCCCGCATCGGGCTCTCTGCTCAGCAGAGAGCCTGCTTCCCTCTCTCTCTCTGCCTGCCTCTCCATCTACTTGTGATTTCTCTCTGTCAAATAAATAAATAAAATCTTAAAAAAAAAAAAAAAAAGAACACCAGTTCTTTCTCCTTCTGAGTCAACAAATCAGTTCCTCTCATCTTCTGCCTCTTGGTGGAATTGGGGAAAAGCATTTGCTCAGGTTCTTATGGGAGGGTTGGGGAAACACTGAGGGTGGCCCTTCTTTTCTGTGGAAGGGCGGGATATATGGTAGAGACTTAATGGTAGCGCCCAGTTATCCAACTTCGGAATTCAGACTAGTTGCAGAAGTCTCCAACTGATGTTTCTTCCGCAAATGGAGAATATTTTAAACATTTGAAAAATAAAAAAGATACAGTTTGTATATTTGTGTGTGTGTGTGTGTGTGTGTGTGTGTGTGTATGTGAGGGAAGCAACTTACTTAGGAGGGGGACATTTTTAAATGAAAATATGGGAAAGATCAGAAATAGTAAAAACCTTACCAACCCAGTTTTAAAGATTCTAACATTAAAAAAATATGATAATAAAAATATTTAAAAACACAATATCAAAAAATCATGAAGAAATTTGAAAATAGAATGTGTTTTTAAAACTGTAAAAATAAAAATCATTTGTGATGTACGGTAAGTTTACTGTAGTGCTGCAGGTACTTTATGCAGTTTTTAGAAAATATTAGCTTATGCTATAAAATTCACCCCCAAATATTAGCTTGTACTATAAAATTAGATGCTATATGCTCAACGTTTTAAAACATTGAAACTTGTTACAAAGGCAGGCTTCCCTTTGTATTTTTATATATATATATTTTTTAAAGATTTTATTTATTTATTTCACAGAGAGAGAGTACAAGTGGGCAGAGAGGCAGGTGGGGCCGGAAGTGGGGTGCGAGGGAGGGGGGAGCAGGCTCCCTGCTGAGCAGAGAGTCCGATGCGGGGCTTTTTCCCAGGACCCTGAGATCATGACCTGAGCTGAAGGCAGAGGTTTAACCCACTGAGCCACTCAGGCACCCTGTATTTTTATATTTTTTTAATAAAGCCCACAGTAAATCTCTTTTTGGGAGTTCTAATAAGCTTTGCTTGAATGCAGAGAAAATGACACTAGAAAATAAACTCCAAGAAGGTAAAACAAGCCTCCATTTCAAGTCTTTCCTGTTCCAGATTGGAGTCGCAGAGTGCAGCTGTGGTCCGTTCCCACCCACCTCGCCCCTGACCATCTTCCCAGAGAGGGCCACAGTGCAGGGAAGGCATTGTTTCTCTCTTGGATTTGGTTAGGAGCGTGAGACCCTCCTGAGCATTTCAGTTGTTTCTTGTAAAGAAAAATAAAACTGTGAAGAATGGAAAACTCTGAGATGTGTATTGAAATGGTGGTAAGGTTTGGTGGAGTCAACGTTTCTAAACAAGGGATCTGTGTAAACTGGTGTCTGCCTCTGCACAGGGAGACACACGGTGAGGAGTTACAACTCGGAAGTGAAGCTGTCCTCTTGTGACCTCTGTGCGGATGTTCACGGCTGCGGTCCTTGCGAGAGAGGAGCTGCGGCCTCCCTTTATCCCGCTTCGGCCATCGTGGTGCTCGGGGTCGCGCTGCTCTTCTCTTTGCAGTGTGGGCTGTGATTCATTTTTTAAGGACTCCACGGAACATGGACATTTCCAGAAGTCACACGTCTTGTTTTCGTTATCAAGTATTGCCTCTGTTCTTGAAAAACAATTTTTTTTCTCTTTGTGGGGTTGTGGGGGGTGGTGCACAACAGGTCCTAGAGGCATAGATGTCATCACTGACTTCTGTGTGGAACAGAATCTCAGAGTTTCGCAGTCGTGTGTCTTTATTTCCCCCTCTTAAAAATCGTTCAGGTGTGTTTCATGGAGGTGTTGTTTTCCCAGAATAAATGCGTTATTTTAGATTAGTTATTCTTTTTATTTTCTAGAAGAAATGAGCCTGGGTTCTTAAGCATTACTATACAGCGGTGTTGGCTTTAGCATTAAAGACAGATGTCTGGGAACTGAGAGGCACCAAACAGAGGAGGAGCTTGCTCTGTTCCCTTCCTACATCCACCCACCTCTGCCCTCCCCCATGCCTCACCCCCAGTGGTCTCAGTCTATCCTTCATGAATAATATTCTTCTTCCTTTTAGTAGGGGGTGAATTTATTTTTTTTTAAGCCAAGTGTTTTGTTTTATTTCACTCCAATTGTAATCTCATCCTCCAACCTTTACCCTTCCTGTTTTTCTTCTGGAGAGAAGGAGAAAGGGAATGTGTGATTCAGAGCTGGAGGAGTGTACGGAAAACTGCCCTAAGGAGTCATGGGTGCCCTGCCTTCCCTCTCCCTCAGCCCCACACATTGGCTCTGGTTCTGGGATGAGAGTCCGAGGCCATGGCAGAATGTGCCTGAGACCAGAAGATGCAGCTTTGTGTTAGCAATGGGGGACGATTAACCAGGGCACACGATACTATCGAAGACGGACAGGCTGACTCCCTGTGGTCTGGGCAAGAAGCTGGGCCTTAGCAGGGACTGAGAGAGGTGAACATGACTGCTGACCTCAAGTATGGTTGGGGGTTACCAGGAGTCCTGTAAAAGCTCTTCTAGGCTCAGGTGTCTGAGCATCAGCCGGCTGTCTGGCGTGAATGCTTGTGTGAATCTTTAAGATTTCTGAACTTTGGGCACCTGGATAATTGGTTACCCTGTATTCTAAAGGGTAATATTCTTCTATCTGGGTGAAAATTTTAAAGAAAAATTCCTTTCCTTCCATCTTCCTCCTTTTCCTCCTTTCTCTCTTCTTTCTTTCTTACATTCCTCCCTTCTTCCTTTCTTCTTTTCCTACATTGAAATATTTTAGGTATATCAAAAGTCAACTAAAGATCTCTTACTAAATCTAGAAATGATTTAATTTTGCTGCTTAATTCCATGGCATTCCTCTCAAGTGAACATGGAAAAAATAATTGCCACAAGCTCCAGAAAGTCTGCATTACAGTATTTCAATCATTTAAAAATAAATCCATCAGAAATAAAGGATGCAAATAATATATTTTAAGAGGAATTTTTAAAACTTTAAAAAAAGTCTTAGTGAATTTTAAGAAATTGTACTGAAGTAGATATTCATATATTGCTTTTGGATATTTTGAGTTGAATACCAAGGTAGGAGTTACCAACATTCAGTATTTTAAAACTTGAAACCTAGATGTAAAAAGTAGATCCTCAGAGAGTGGTCTACAGAGGCAGGGAAGTTAAATATCAAATAAATAATCTTCTTGTATTTACTTTTGGTGGGTGTAAGTTTGTAGTTCTGTTACAGCTTTGAAAGAATCTTACCGAAAAATAGCACTTGTCATATTTGGGCCTTCAGGTATGGTATTTCTGGCCTTTACATCCTAGCACTTCTTTAAGATGAAAATTATCTTCTGATGAAGTCGGGGGAGGGTGTTGGCACAGGGAGTCCTCCTCGCCTGCTTGCCCAGGGAACCTTGCCCGACTATCGGTACCTTAGATTCTTCCGTAAATAATTTACTCTGAACTTCGAGTGTAGGAAATTGGGAAACAGCTAGACTGGAAAGGCCAGTGGAAGACAGTTTGTATCATTCTCAGGCCATATTCCCTCAGTTAAAAACTAGAACTCTAATACTTTTTTGGGAAGTACTTGAGGTTTTCAGATTAACAAGTCATCCAGTAACTCTTCTTGTAATGCATCTCTTTTCATTATAAATTTATTAAAAGTGGAGGAGGAAGAAGAGGAGGAGAAGGTCAGTCAGCTGTGCTTCCCAGTGCATGGGCTGCATTCTCGTCGTCCTCCGTATCTTTCTTCGAACACTGGCTTTGCTGCAGGCAGTGGGGTTGCATTAGAAGTGATGAGAAAGCCACAGGCAGAAGGGAATAGGAAGCCGTGTAGGAGTAAAAATTAATAGTATAGACTGCATATGCTATGAATAATTATATTATGAATAATCATATTATGAATAATTATATTTAAAAACCCCCATTTTACCTGTAAGTTTGCTTGCGCTGAGACTCTTCCATTTAGAATGCTGTCCATCTCATTTCCAGAGTTGGAACTAATCTGACATCTCCACTTCTCTTTCACCGAGTGGGAACCTTATTTAGACAATAGCACCTCCCATTTGCAGTTTTCACTGACCAGTGGTTCTGGACACTGACCCATGCACTAGTGGCCAAACAATTCAAAGACAGAACAACACTTTTATATTCAGTTTCCCCATCCTACCGCCTTCAGGTAGAATTCTGAAAAAGAAATGAAGGCAACTAACGATTTGTTTGCTCTATGAGTTCAGAAAAGAAAAATGCCCAGTTACCGAAATGCTTTTTTTGACTGTATTACTCTGTTATACTTTGTTTTTCAAAACACTGTAACAATAGTATCTTTGGTTTAGAATTTTGGGTATAGTATAATCTGAAGAGTGTTGTGCTAATATGAAATCCACGTATATATATGAAATCCATATACACGTCTATTACCTAACAACTTGTTACTTAAATATGCAATATCATATCCTACACATGGGGATTTTTAGGAGTGTAGATAGCATAATTCTCCCTGCTCCCTTCCTTTTGAGCCTGGGCATAGTTATTTTTTTTTTAAAATTTATATTGAGCCCTATTTTCTGTTTATGTAAAATACAGTTATAAATAGTCTGGCATTAGAATACCAATTATCTTAGCTATAATTTAGTTATTTAATTCAACATTTCTGGCTGTCCGATGACATTTAAAGAAAATTGGAGCTATCATTTCTCTTTTTAATTTTTAGAACAAAGCATTTTATTTACCTCTGGCAT
The DNA here is from genome assembly GCF_022355385.1 of Mustela nigripes. Classification (NCBI taxonomy): domain Eukaryota; kingdom Metazoa; phylum Chordata; class Mammalia; order Carnivora; family Mustelidae; genus Mustela; species Mustela nigripes. The sequence continues at coordinate 34,976,294 of NC_081561.1, read as the reverse complement.
ATCATCTGGAGTTTTTTGTAAGAGCCTTACTTTTTTCTCATTTGCTCCATTGAAGTTTAATACTGATTTCTGTAGAAATATGTTGTAAATACCTACTTGACAAGGATTCTTAAGACGAAGACAGTACTTATTTGAGTTTGCCAAGTGGCAAAGTGCATCATTTTCTGGCACAGTAGAAGTCTGAGACACTTACAGTAACTGAACTTGCTCTTGGGTTAGCTTCAGAAACTATCCTAGCCTCAGTAGAGGCTTCTGTTAGACAAAAGTGTGTATTTCTCATTTTCCTTTGTTTTCAGACTCCAAGAAAGCATAGCACTTTTAAGAACTTAAAAATTTTGTATCACCTATTCAAATGATATTTATGTTAATAGTAAATATCTTAAGTTACATTGGGAGAATCTGAGGTGTAATTATTTTTATCACTACTTTGAATAGAGGATTGTTATCCCACTTTCTTCCAGAAACTAAGCAGTAAATATACATTTTTAATGAAGTATGCATTAGTGAGTGTAGGCTTGTTTCAAAACGATTTCTAGCCAGTGTGTTTTCAGCTGCCTCATCCAAACACATTGTGTCATTCCATAAAATGTTATTTTCATTTCAGTCTTCACCCAGGAAAATAGATAGTTTGTAAAGATGATTTTGGAGCTTTTCACTTCAAAGGACACTTATACATTGGTATGTGCTTATCTCTGTAGTAGGGATGAATGATATCGATAGACGTGTGGCTTCATATTTAGGAATAATTTTATCTCATGTTGTCATGATGCTATGATTTAACAATCTTCTGCCCAGTGCATTGAATTTGTGGTAGAGGGTAGTATCATGTTCCATTTGTTGGTCTTTAAGATTTATCTTTGATAGCTTCGGGAGAATGTGGCTCTATTTTCATTCTTCTTACCTTTCTGTTTTGGATTTTTAGTAGGGTCGTTGGTAGCTGATCTGATAGAGTCAATTTATTTTCTACACAGGAAGCTTAATAAAATGTTACTCACGAATCCCCTATTTTAAGAATCTTTTTTGCATATGAGAAGAATACTGTTGAAATAAAACATTATTTTCCCCCCAATTAAAGCATTACATGTTGACCAAAGTGATTCTGAAAGTTTAAATTTTAAATGTTAGAATGTTATGTTGTGAATTGTATTCTCATATATTCAGTAGGAAATCATGGTTTATCAATAAAAATTAAAATTCCCACCTATTACTATCAGTGTTCTTTTATTTTAGTTTCAATCATGTCTCTAACACATCCCCTTTACCTACACCTGTTAATTGTGAGAGTGGGTTTCTTTGTTACAGGAGTCTGACATGAGTGAGGTGAAGGGAACAGCCGCCCACCTGCTCCACCTCCCTCCTCATGCTTTGCTTTGGGGCTGGAGTGGAGTCTGTGGAGAGGTAGGTGATAGACCAGTAAAGAATGTGAGGTGAGGACTCACTCAGCTTGTGGAAATGATACAGAAATATGGAATGCAGAGTTTGCATACACAGGAAAGTAGAGGCATGGATTGTTGTCTCTGGGTGGGTCCCTTTGAGTCTGAGCTACTTTCTGATTCTCACAGTAGAGGTGGTCCTTAGCTTGGGGCTGTTGGATTCTTTTCCTCCCACTATGGCTTGGGTCATCATTTCTGCTAAGATGATCTACAAATGGACCTGAATAAGGTTCAAGTAACAATTTATTTGAAGTCACTGATGATAACTTCAGATTAAGGGGCTTCAGAGGTGGAGGTATTGTGGCCTTTGATCTAGTCATGCTGCTCAGGCACATGTGGCATCACCCCCAGACTTTTGCAGTATCCTCACAAGGGACGCTGTCAGCAAAGGAAGTAGTGGGTGGATTCTCGAAGCTTTCTCTAGCCCCTTGCCCCTTCTCTCCCCATTTTTATCCCTCTTTTTCATCCTGAAGCTCCCACCTGATCCACTTCTCCTCTCAGAAATCTGCAAGTACAAGGCTTCCCTCCTGTCTTCAGTTTTCTCTTGGTCTGGAGTGCACGGCCAGCGAGAGCTTTCTGTCCTCTGCCTGTTCTGCCGGTGGGTCAGGTCCCTGGAGTGGAGGAGTGATGAAGACCCTATGGATTCTCCGCTCTGATTGGTAGTTTGCTTTTATTCCCTTTTCTGTTGTCCTGATGATGATCTAAAAGGTCAGGCAACTGCATAAATTCAGGATGAGGGAGACATTAGATGGCACAATACATGAACAAAACTTGATGGTTAAGCAAAGTATGAGTCAGTGACCAGACATCTACTGCCTCCAGTTGCTCAGCAAGGGAGGTATTGGTTCTGTGGTAGCCTGCACGTTTCAGGGTGTTGCACCCAATACTAAGGTCACAGTCTAAGAAGGTAAGAGCACCTGGGGTCCACGTGGGGCAGAGTGGCCCTAACGGTGTCAGATGAAACCTCCCTGCGTTTGGGAGTGTTCAGCTGGTGAAAGAAACAATGTGGACTCAACATTTTCTTTAAATACGGGAAAGGCTGTCACCTGCAAGCTCACGTTGCAGAATTGTTGCAAGTGGTTAGATTTTGGCACAACATTGGGAGGAATTAAACAGAACTTTGTTATTTCAGAAGACAGTGACTACATGGTCACTACACAGGTTTGGCAGAAGCTGATCAGTAATGGTGGACTTTATAAAATGGTACAGAATCCATTACTTTTTTTTTTTTTTTTGCATTGAGTGTTAAAATTGTTAAGAGTCAAGAGGTTTTCTTGTTGAGCTCCCATTTTAGATTGAATTGTGTTTCCCAAAAAAGAATGTTGAAGTCCTAACCCTCAGTAGCTCTGAATGTGACCTTATTTGTAATAGGATTGTAGCCGGTGTCATTCAGTAAGATAAGGTCACACTAGAGGAAGGAGAGCTCCTATACTAGTATGACTGGTGTCCTTACAAGATAAGATGGCCAAGGGAAGACAGAAACACACTGGGAGAATGTCATGTGATGACAAAGGCTAAGGAATGCCTAAGGCTGTCAGCAAGACATTAGAAACTAGAAAGGGCATGGAAGGGTTTCTGGTAGGCCTGGCCCTGCCAACACCTTGATTTCAGACTTCCAGCATCCAGAACTGTGAAACAATACATTTCTGTTGTTTTTAGCCACCCAGTTTGTGATACTTTGTTGTAGCAGTCGTAAACAGATGTGGCTTCCCAATATTACTAAGACCCTGAGATGTTAAATGCTTACACAGGTTCTACAGCTTCTCCGTCCCCCCACACCCCAAGCTCTCAAGAGCAAAACTGGGACTTCTACCTGGTGAGTATCAGGCACTAAATAAATATTGTGGCATGAATTAACCCACTGTTTTACTTTGAGTTTGGATTCTACTATGGTGATGGCTTTCCTAGCTCCTGCTTTTTGTGGGCTTGGTGCTGGTGACTAAGCCCCCAACATTTACCCTCTACTCTTGGCATTCCTCCCTCCATGCCTTCACTCACAGGTGGGAGGGCTGGAATTGCCCTCCGTTATAGCTGTACTTACTGTCTTCTGTATAAACCCTTATGGCAAGGCGCCTGGTGGCTCTGGGGGTCATTGGTTCAGGTCTTGATCCCCGCTCAGCGGGAAGCCTGCTTCTCTCTCTCCTACTCCACCTGCTTGTGTTTCCTCTCTTACCATCTCTCTCTGTCAAATAGATGAGATCTTAAAAACAAACAACCCTTATGGAAGTCATGGCCAATAGATTTTTTCATGAATACCAGCTGACTTCATTTGGAAATAATTGCCTGGGGGGATTCTACAGGGATTTTGAGGCCACTTCTGAACCTCATGGAAACAAGACCCACACTTAGCTAATGTGTAGGTAGGAGAACGCAGGGTCCTTGAGCTGGGAATTTGCCATTCCTGATTTAGGGACTGTACTGTACAATGTAGCATTTAATTACATTGTCCTGCACTGTGAGCTGATTGCTTTTCTTGGTACAGATCTTGATTACTTACTACATTGTAAAACTCAATTTTTAGAATTTTCTACCCCATACCATAGACTGTCTATATATATTTGATGTCTCTATCATCCACCTCTTTCGCCACATTTATGATAAGTGCTTTTGGATGTACTTGGTGCATTCTGTAGGATTTGAACTATAGATTTATCAAGACAGAAAGAACAACAAAAATAATAATAAAGTTAAGCAATAAAGGTCCTAGCATTCTAAACAAGTGAAAGCGGACAATTTTTTCTTAAAAAAGATTTTATTTATTTATTTGACAGATCACAAGTAGGCAGAGAGGCAGGCAGAGTGGATGGGGGGGGGGAGCAGGCTCCCTGCTGAGCAGAAAGCCCAATGTGGGGCTTGATCCCAGGACCCCAGGACTATGACGTGAGCCGAAGGCAGAGGCTTTAACCCACTGTGCCACGCAGGCACCCCAGAGAGTGGACAATTTATTTTTTTTTTTTAAGGCTTTGATTTTTTCAGGTTTAGTAGTTTTTCTTCTCTGCAAGTTGCAGATTTTGTTTTCTTAGGAACTGGTTAACAGATGTTGAAAAACAGGAGGAGTTACTCAGGCAAAGAAGATAGTTTGGTAAATTGGGCAAGTACAAGCTCATAATTTGAAGGTTTTAATTTTTCTCATTTATCTTAAAGAAGCATACCAGATTTTTTCCCTCAATTCTTGGGAAATTTAAATTAGCTCTGTGTCATTTTTCTCAGTATCTTCAGAAAGTCCTATGCTCACTTCTCATATTGCCTTAATCGTTACTCCATGTATCCAGAAGCAATGAGAAGCAGGTTCCTTGAAGGGCAGAGATTATGCCTTACTTAGTTTTTAATTTTCACCATTTATACAGTTTGGCAAATGGTAGCTACTCAATATGAGAGGCAGCAAAATATTAGCTTTTTTTTTAGAACAAAGACAATATTACTTATTTTTCAGGCCCATTCATTGCCTGATTTCCTCCAGGACCTCACTGAATTTGTTTAGAGACCAAATGTCCTGGTCACCAGTTCCAGTGTGTGTCAGGGGTTTCTCCACACCACCAAGCAATTCTGGGTCAGTAGCTGGGTGTCTAGAACTCACTTCTGACAGAAATAGCAGACTTCGAGGGTTCCTGCTTCAGTCCCACAAGCCACTTCAGATGCCAATGGCCAGTCTAAGCCCAGGCGGTTTCCTGTTCTGACAGGCCACAAATTGGAAACTCCTGTAGCCCCCTACTTGGGTTCAATTAATTTGTTAGAAAGGCTTGCCAAACTCAGAAGACCTGTTTACTTACTAGATTACTTGTTTATTAGACAAGGTTTATTATAAAACTCAGAAACAGCCAGATGGAAGACTGGCATAGGGCCAGATACAGGGCAAGCATCTGGAGCTGCCCAGCCCTCCCCAGGCCTGTCAGTCTCCCAGCACCTACGTGGGTTCCCTAACCTGGCAGCTCTCAGAACCCTGGCCCTTTCCGTTTTTATGGAGGCTTTATAACACAGGCATGACTGATATAAATCTGACCATTGGTGTGGTTGAACTCAATCTCCAGACCCTCCTCACCTACCCTAGGTGGGGGGGTGAGGGTGAGACTGAAGGTTCCAATTCTCTAACCCCATGTTTGGCTTCACTGGCAACTAGGCCTCATTGCTCTGTGTGCTAAAGGGCACGTTATTAACATAACAGAAGAAACCTTTCTCACTCCCAGCACTTAAGAAATTCCAAGGGTTTGGGGAACCTGGGAACTAGGAACTATGGAGAAAGATCAAATATGTATTTTTCTTATAAATCACAATATCCCCAAATCACAGTATAATATCATATTTGTGCTTTATCTCACAACGTCCAACACTACCTTTGACATGGTAGATACTCAGAAATGTTTAACTGAAAAATAGAATTTGAAGAACCTACAGTTAAGGACTTTCCATGTGAATAAACAGAAGATACAGGCCTAGAGACAGAGGAAGTAAAGAGGGAAAAGGAAAGAAAGAAAGAAATGCAGGAGATGGAGAAATAAGGAAATAATTCTAGGCATGATCATTATTTGACTTACTAAGTTTCAATTACGGGGATTTGGAGAATTTTGGCAAATTCCCAAACACTATAGATACTGAAGTCGTGTGTTTTAAGTGCTGAGTAAGAAGTTAACCTTCATTTATAAAGTGATGAGTAACTGTGGCTCTCTGTGTTACTGCATTAGCTAATTTCTGGCTGTCCTTACGCAGGCGTGCAAGGGGAAGATGGATTCTTCTTCTTTTTCTTTTTTTAAATTTTTTATTTTTTATAAACATGTATTTTTATCCCCAGGGGTACAGGTCTGTGAATCACCAGGTTTATACACTTCACAGCACTAACCAAAGCACATACCCTCCCCAATGTCCATAATCCCACCCCCTTCCCCCAACCCCCCTCCCCCCCGGCAACCCTCAGTATGTTTTGTGAGATTAAGAGTCACTTATGGTTTGTCTCCCTCCCAAACCCATCTTGTTTCATTGATTCTTCTCCTACCCACTTAAGCCCCCATGTTGCATCACCACTTCCTCATATCAGGGAGATCATATGATAGTTGTCTTTCTCTGCTTGACTTATTTCGCTAAGCATGATATGCTCTAGTTCCATCCATGTTGTCGCAAACGGCAAGATTTCATTTCTTTTGATGGCTGCATAGTATTCCATTGTGTATATATACCACATCTTCTTTATAGATGGATTCTTCTTAATTTTAACTGATTTAGGGAAAGAATGTCATAGTTATGCATCACTGAATATACTGAAAGTACTGAGTATATTAAAATAAAGTCTATGAAAGAATAGTAATCATGCCTCCTTATTAGGAGAATCTTTAGTTTAATCTTAAGGCTCTCACATATTAAAAACTCTGTCCTGCTCTATCTCTTCTGTCCCAGCCAAACTTCTTGAGAGAATTCTCTATATTTATTAGTTACACTTTGTAATTTTGTATCCATTCTTCAAACCTCTGAACCTCCGTCTTACTCTGTAGAAGATGCTCTGAATCAACTGATCTGCTCTCTTCTCTGCATCTAATGAACATTCTCCTTCCTTCTCTTCTTGACATCTTAGGAGCCTCTGACATTCCGACAACTCTCCCTCCTGGGTCTTCTTTGCCCTTTGTCTTATTTGTCTGCACACTTTCCTGATTTTTATCCTTTGAATTCCCATTTCCCTCTGTATATTTTTGAAATTCAGACTTGAGATATTTTGGAGGTATTAACAGGAAGACTTTGGAATAGATTAGACATAGAGGGTGAGGAAAAGAGGGGGTCAGAAAAGTCTAGCCTTAGCAACTAGGTGATGGGGGCTAAGAGGAGGCATTTACTGAGATGAAGAAAAAAGACTGGATAAAGGAAGGTGTGTGCGTGTGTGTTTCAAAGATTCCATTTTGTGGCATTATACCTCATTCCGTTCTCAGCAAAGAGGAACTACATATATTTATGATCCTTAGCGATTTGCTGTTAAAAACAAGACAGCAGGGTGGGTGGCTCAATGGGTTAATCCTCTGCTTTCAGCTCAGGTCATGATCTCAGGGTCCTGGGATCAAGGCACACATAGGGCTCTCTCCTCAACAGGAAGCCTGCTTCCCGCTTTCTCTGCCTGTCTCTCTGCCAACTTGTGATCTCTCTCTCTGTCAAATAAATAAAATCTTTAAAAATACAACAACAACAACAACAACAAAAACAAGACAACAGTTTCCAAATGGAGTTGCTTGTGCTAAGCCTCATGTCCCCAAACCAAGGCTTAATTACAGCATTGACTCTCCAAATGGACTCTTAAACCAATCAGTCGGGAATTTTCTGGTCAATACTAGTTAAGTAATCTTCATGATAGACCCCTTCCAGGTCCTAAAGAAAAATAACCTTGTTGGGGCACCTGGGTGGCTCAGTGGGTTAAAGCTTTTCTGCCTTTGGCTTGGGTCATGATCCCAGGGTCCTGGGATTGAGCCCCCATCAGGCTTTCTGCTCAGCAGGGAGCCTGCTTCCTCCTCTCTCTATCTCTGCCTGCCTCTCTGCCTACTTGTGATCACTGTCAAATAAATAAATAAAATCTTAAGAAAAAACCTTGCAATAACCAACCTACTTTATTGTTTTTTAAAATCAGGATGATTACTTTGTTCCTGCTCCCTCTTGGCTATAAAATCTTTCATTTTGTACAGCTCTTCTGGTCACCTTTCTATTAGATTAGATGCTGCCCAATTAGAATCAATTTTTCATACAAATACACTTAAAATTTTAAAATATGCCTCAGATTTATCTTCTAATATTACCAATGCAAAGAATAACAGCACCATATTACCTAATTATTCCTATAAAATAATCTACTCCCATTTTTTTTGTAATCCAGAGAAATTTAGAAAAATCCAAAAGAATTCATATAGCAAACTCATTGGTATGAACCATAGGATTTGATTTTTAAAAACTTTTTATTTTGAGATAATTATAGACTCACAAGTTGCAAAATACCGCACAGAAGGCCTGTATGCCCTTCACCCAGTGGTGACATTAGCTCCCCCAGTGGTGACATTAACTATAGTGCACTATCAGAGTAAGGACATTGATCAACACAATACAATTAGCTGGACAACAGACCTTACTTCATTTTCTTGATCTTTCTACATGCACTATTTTCTTATGTGTTTTTGTTTATAATCCTAGGACATTTTATAGTGCTATAGTCTGAAAGTGTCTCACCCAAATTCATATGTTGAAACCTAACCCTAAAGGTGATGTTATTAGGAGATGGGGGCCTTTGGGAAGTGATTAGGTCATGAGGGGAGAGCACTTGTGAACGGGATCAGTGCCCTTATCAGAGAGACCAGAGAGATCCCTTACTCTCTTTAGCTATGTGAGGTCAGGGAGGAAAAAAAAGAGCCATGTATGGACCAGGAAGCAGGCCATTACCAGACACCAGATCTGCTGGCACCTCGATCTTAGACTTCCCAGCTTCTAGGACTGTGAAAAATAAATGCTTCTTGTGTATAAGTTACCCAGTCTATGGTGTTTTGTTAGAGAAGCTTGACTGGACTAAGACTTACAAATTTGAATAACTGCTATTACAAAGAAAACACAGACCCATTTCATCACTCCAAAGAACTCCCTCTTGTGACTTTAGAGTCCTACTGTTCCTCTCCTTCCTTAATCCCTGGCAACCACTTATCTGTTCTCTGTCTCCGTAAGTCTCATCTGGAGAATGTTGTGTTAGTGGAATCATATAGTATGAAACCTTTTGAGTTTTTTTTCCCTGTTCAGCATCACGCTCTTAAGATCATCCAAGCAGTTCTATGTATCAACATTCATTCCCTTTTACTGCTGACTAGGATCACAAGATTCGATTTTGAGAGCCTGTGGGACTTCTAGGTATGGCGTGTGCATAGCCTTGCCAACCCGATGTAAAATGTTCAAATGAATTCAAGTTGATACAATAGGAATAATAAGTGTGGCAAAGGAAGAGAATCATAAAGAGGGAAATTCTTAGCCATGCTCAGGAGGAAACAGTGGGGTTGGGAACAATGCCTATATACCAACACTTCCCAAATTGTAATTTACAGAATGACAACAGCTCTAATGTGGAGAAAGTGTTTAATGGCAAAGTTCAGGCAATCGCAAAAAAGTGTCACAGTTGTAGGATTTATCTTTAATATAGTCATGTATATTTTGAATTCTAAAAGGAGGACATGATATTCTGTGCTTTCCAGACCTTCAAACAAGTACATGAATGCCATTTTTCTCAGAATATTTCTTTCTGAGAGTTTTCCAGGGAAAATACTTTGGGAAAAGCTGTTGTAAATTAATATACAATACTTAAGTTCCAAAATGATCATGAAACTTTATCATAAAGTTTTATCACATGGTCAAATGTGTTTACGAAGTTGATTTAAAGGTTTATAATAGGTATAAAAGACAAAGTTGCCTTAATGGCAGAAATGTAACAATCAAATATTCCTAATGGCAAAAAAAAAAAAAAAAAATCAAATTTCTAGAACCAGAGAGTGGAATGATGGTTACCAGGGGCTAGTGGTGGGGGAAATGGGGAGATATTAGTTAAAGGGCAACTTTTCAGTTATAAGAGGGATAAGTTCTGGGGATCTAGCATACAGCATAGTGGTTTTGTTAATAATAGTGCATTGTATACTTGAAATTTGCTAGGAGACTAGATATTCACGGCTCTCCCCACACCAAAGAACAAAATGAAACAAAAAACAAAAATGGTCATTGTATGAGGGAATCGATGTAACAACTTAATTGTGGTAAATATTTCACAATCTCTATGTATATCAAATCATCACGTTGTACTTCTTAAATATATGCAATTTTTGTCAATTATGCGTCAATGAAGCTGGAAAAATTACATAAAAATATGCTGCCACTAGGGGGCAGAAGAGGATTAGAACAAAGAAAACCCCCAATTTGCCTAATTTAAAAATTCCTGTTGTGAACTAAAAATGGAATGGGATCCTGAGCTTTTTCTCTTCTTTGTGCAAACAGAGAATTAAGTTATTAAGATATTCTGCTTACTACCGTATACGTCTGAGGATGCATTTTGTTCTTTGGCATGTAATTTATGCATAATAATTTATTATTTTTAGAGTAAAAAACATATCCAGAGTGGGAGCTGCTTTTTGATTTTATGAAAACAAATCCTGATATTAAAAAACCTAAGAGAGCATTAGCTTTTGGAAATTTAGAAAGAAATACCATTGCCATATTCTGCTATCATTCTTCTAGCCTATTCTGGTTAAGGAATAAGTTATGGCAAGTCAAGTTTGACCTAGTTTGTGGAATTTTAATCTCTTACTGGAATCAAAGAATCTCCATTAATCCTCTAGCATATATTTATTACTTTCTTTCTCTGCTGACTTCTGCTGTGCACTTGAAGTATTTTCTCTCCTCCCAGTGCTGCTTCTTTCATAATCACAGCTGGAGAAGAACAAATATAACCAACAGGAGAACAAAATGGGCTTGTTAGTGGAGGTTTGGTTGCCTGGTGAGCTTCTCAAAGGCTGTCTTCACTTATAGCACCAGGCTCCCACATGTTCTTTTTCATAGTGAACTAGCTTATCTAAATAAAAATGTTTCATGAGAATCCAGGAAACCCCTCTCATCTGAGAGAATAGTCTAGAAATTTTCTAATGAGAAAGAGCTTTATCAGTTTGATACTGTACTGACGGGATCTCCCCTCCACAGCGCCCATCTACTCTCTTCTTCCCTTCCCTAGAGTGCATTCTTGTTTGTCATACAACTTTCCCGGTGAGAGGATCCCAGGGTGGGGTTTGCATCTCCCTGGAAGGGGGTTGTCATTCCCAAGGGCCATCATCAGGAGAAGCTGTGGGTCCTCAGACAGGAAAAGGGATAATAGGATTGGGAGAGGGAATTCTTGCTTTTCTCTAGATAGTACTTTCTTGGGTTTGGACTTGGAGGCTATTTAGACATGCTTGAGGATGCTCTCAGGAGGGTTTAGGATGGCCTCTGCCAGACAGAGGAAGGCTAGGAGATGGAGGAGGCTACAGATGAGTGAATTATACTATGTAAACTGGATTCCCACTTACTCTCTTCCTGCTAACTTTTAGATGCTAGTGATTTCTAAATGTTTTGGCCTTATTTTAGTTGCACTAAAGGGAATTTTAAAAAATTTAAACTGTAGGGTGAGAACCATGCCTCCCTGTGAGGCCAGTGTGGAGGTGATGGCTTTAATAAACAGCGGCATTGAAAACCGGAAGTTGAGTGTCAGGGACACTGCCCCACACAGGGATGTGTCCACTTTGTTGGCCAGGTCTTACTCTGCAGTCCAATAGAAGGCTTCTACTAATTCTTTTTTTCCCACCCACGGCTGTGCTAAACAGTATCAGATATTAACTGCATGGTCTTCAGGTTTGTACTGAAAGTGGAATTCTTCTAAGGACTCTGGGATCTTGAGCTGTGTGCCTCATTGGTTGAAAGGACAGATGCAGAAGTTTCTCCTAGATTACCACAGCCAAACCCTGAGACTGTGAAAAGATGAATGTTTTAGAGGAGTGTGCGTGTGTGGTGTGTATGTGACTGTGTGTGTGTGAGAGAGAGAGAGAAAGAGGGAGAAAAAGAAAGAGAGAGAGAGAGAGAGACTCCTTTTATTGCCTCCTTGGGAAAGAAATATTGGACCAGGGGACATGGAATCATCACTCTTCATCCAGTACACTGAAGCGCAAAGTCCTTTCTATTGTTAATTTGTGAAATGTGAAAGCAGTGAGCCACCTTAATTCCAAGCAAGGGGCCATTGAGGGGGAGCTCCAGGGTGTTCCATTTTCTCCTCCTCAGTGCAGTTCATCTTGTGGGAAAGGAACACCAAGATGTTGATGACAATTACTTAGTAATATGTATTATTGAACCCCTGTGTTCCTGTGAAAAAGCAAAATCACTGTGTGGGATTGTTGGTTGCTCTTCCGTAACATCTGTCCTCCTGCATGACACCTTTCTGTGGCCAGCGTGTGTCATTTGTGACAACAGATTGCCTATTTACTCTGTGCCTGGCATTGTTCTAAGTTCTTTACATGTTTTATGTCAAATAATTCTTCCAAATGCCCTGTAAGACAGGTGCAGTATTCCAGAAGAAGATGCTGACAAAATGAGGAGAAGTATATATGATAATGGGAAGTAGAAAGCCTGCACTCAGATCCTAGCGTTCTGGTTCCAGAGCATGTGCTCCTAACTACTACACTGTACTGTCACCTGGTGTCATTCATTGGACTTCTGTGAAACCCTATGGATCTGGATTAAGTCTTGGTGATTTTAATCCACAGTCCCTTAGGTTCTGATGTGATCACATACATGAAAGCTACTCTTGTTTGGGGAGAGCAGTCCAAAGTGAAAACTAGAGTTTAATGATAAAATCATTCTAATACCAACTCAAGAATAATGTGACCTGGGAAATCATTCCTTATATCAAACTCATCAATATCATTTTCAAATGATACCGCTAATATTTATTGAAACATTATTTAGTACCTCTTAATCCACCCAGTGACCAAATGGGGTAAATATTATTGTCCCTTGTTTACAGATGAGTTTAGGGTTATTTAATAATTTCTCAGTGTTGTTCAGCTTCTTAAAAAGCAGAAGTGAGATTTGAACTCAACACTGTATGACCCCAAAGCCCATGTTCTTAACCAATGAGTTATACTGATATCCTATTGTAGTTCAAGATAGACATCTTTCCAATTAGTTAGCTTTCCTGAAAAACTGGGAGAGGTATAGTCTTGGTCTCTCTGTTCCTGAATTTTGTTTTGCTGATTCTGTTCTGCTCTTGAACCATCTGTGTACCATTCTTTCTTTCTTCAGTGTTCAGCTTTCATCATCTGGCTTTGATTTGCTCAAACTCTTTCCTCTATGAGATTTTTATTGTTTTAGTTTCTTTTCCTATGGAAACCAATTTTTGTGTAGTTAATTTAATAATACATGTTTTACTACTTTGAAGTCTTATTTTTTCACTACAATAATGGAAGCTATATAGCACTATGATGGGTATTTTCAGGAAAATGATATATATGGATAAATAACTTTAAAATGATAAATTTTTGGCCCTACAATTATCCTTGTGGATTTGTCAAACAAAACTGATCCAAACTCCCTTGCCAGTGTCACTTTTTCCACATGGCATGATCTGAGGACATAGCAGCTTTAAAATGCTTGTTAATGGCATAGAGAAAGAAAGTATTATATCTGAAAATTCTCTGAAAATGCAAATAAGGTCATCCCTGGATGATGATCATTTAGTAGGAGTGCCATATTAGCCAAATGAGTTCTTTCAAGTTACAGAGAGTGGGGCAGAGCCCATGGTGAAAGGGTTCTGGGATAGGTATATTCATTTCCAGTGCAGACATATCACTTTAAGTACGAATGGGTAGGTCAATGAGCTTGAAGGGTGGGAAAATCTTGAAGAAAATGGGTGGTAATAGGAGTAAGTGTTGGTGGCGGTGGAATTTGAAAAAGTGGAAAGTCTAAATATGTATGTAGACTCGGAATGGACATTCATGCAATTGCCCTTCTGGCTCACAGTGGGGAGAAGCCAATTCACACAACATGTATTTGCCTTCACAGCTGACTGGGTAAAGGTGGGGTGATATGTCCCTTCTCAAATCTCTGAAACCAAGAGATTCTAGACAGCTGGATGTTTTCCGAAACAAAGGTTTAAACTGGGACTTTGGAGAAAGAGAATAATGAGACAGATGCTAAAGAGTGGCAGAGATGAGAAATAGAAATTTTTAGTTCTCTCCAGTGTTCTAGTCATCACCTTTCCTCATCCATTCCCTAGGATTTTTATAACTCTGCCCTTGGCATTGATGGACTCCTCTGCCTTTTTGCTCAATTATTGAGCTTCTGATCATTTGTAAATAGTCACATTTTTATGGTAGCAAAATATATAAAACATAAAATTTACCATTTCAATCATTTTTAAAGTGTGCAATTCAGTGGCATTAAGTACATTCACACTGTTGGGTATTCATGGCCACCATCCATTTCTGGGACTTTTTTCATCCTAAACAGACACTCTGCACCCATTAAATAGGGGACTTACTATTTTAAACTCCATATTTTCCTCTTTCCCTAACCACAAATCTACTTTCTGTCTCTGAATTCTGTCTCTGACTACTTATAAGTGCAATCATCAGTGTTTGTCCATTTGTGACTGACTAATTTCACTTATGTAATGTCTTCAAGGTTCATCCATGTTACAGCATGTGTCAGGACTTCTGTCCCTTGTAGGCTAAATAATCTCATCAAATGCATATACTACATTTTGTTTATCCATTCATCCATCAATGGACACTTGAATTGTTTCCACATTTTGGCTATTGTGAATAATGCTCCTATGAACATGAACATGGGTATACAAATATCTATTTGAGTCCTTGCTTTAGATTTTTTGGGTATACACCCAGAAGTGGAATTGCTGGAATATATGAGAATTCAGTGATTTAAATTTTTGAGAAATTGCCATATCATTTTCCATAGTGGCTTCACCGTTTTGCATTCCCACTTAAAGCACCCAAAGATCCCAATTTCTCTCTGTCCTTGCCAACACTTATTATTTTCTGTTATTTTGATAATAGCCATTCAAATGGATGTGAAGTTATATCACATTGTGGTTCTGATTTGTATTTCTCTAAGGACTAATGATATCGAGCATCTTTTCACACGCTTATTGGTCATTTGTTAAGTCTTTTTTGGGAGAAATGTCTACAAGCATCCACTTTTTTTTTAACATATAACGTATTATTTTTCAGGGGTACAGGTCCGTGATTCATCAGTCTTACACAATTTACAAGCACCAACTTTTTCTTTGGATGTTGGTTGTGTTATTGAGTTATAGGAGTTCTTCATATATTCTGGATCCTTTATCAGATATATGGCTTGCAAATATTTTCTTCCATTCTATGTGTTGCCTTTTCATACTATCTCTAGTGTCATTTGAGGTACATTATTAAAATGTTGATGTAGTCCATCTTCTCTACTTTGCTTTTGTTGCCTGTGCTTTTACTGTCATATCTAAGACATCATTGTTAAATACAATGTCATGAAGCTTTTCACTTATGTTTTCTTCTAAGAGTTTGAGTTCTTATGTTTAAATCTTTGATCCATTTTTAGTTAATTTTTGTGTATGGTGTAAAAGCCCAACTTCATTCTTTTGGCATGTGGGTAACCAGTTTCCCTAATACCACTTGCTGCAAAAGACTCTTTTCCTCTTTGCACAGTCTTGGCACATTTATTGAAATCATTTGACCATATATATGAAGGTTTATTTCTGTGCTTCCTGTTCTATTCTATTTATTTATATGTCTGTCTTTATTCTAGTGCCATAACTTTGAGTAAATTTTGAAATTAGGAAGTGTGAGGACTCCAGTTTTCTACTTCTTTTTAGGATTGTTTTTGGCTATTCAGGGTCCCTTGAAAGTCCATATGAATTTTAGGATGGATTTTTCTATTTTTGCAAAAAAAAGTCATTGGGATTTTGTCTTGCTTGAACTCTTGGATCTTTGCTTTGAGTCCCTGTTTTATAGATGTAGTTTGTTAATTTTTAAAATTTGCTTTTATCTGCTCCACAAAAATATTTTTCCTGTGATTATTTTTCTTCCATTTTTCCTCCAACTTCCTCTCTCTCTCTTTCTCCATCTTTCTCTCACAAACTTTTTGGTGGAATTTGGGGAAGTTTGTTTAATGATTCCTTTTAAATTTTTCTTCATAATGAGTAGAATTCTTTCTGTACTATATTACATGAAGGTTATGTGTAAGAAGGGAATTTTTTGAGCTTGTAGAAATTTTTTTTTGAAAAATTTTTTATTACAATGGAATTCCTTATGATATAAGGTTGTGTGGGTAAATTCTTTTAGCTTTTATTTCTTCACAACAACCTGTGATTGGAAGCCACAGCACTGCCCATAATGTACTCCATTCTGCCTTACTTTTTGAAAGCTTCCTAAAAATATGGAGTGTGTGAGTGATTCCTAGTTCCCTACCTTCCTTGTTCCTCCTTGATACAGACTATATACCCTCACAGGTTGTCCTACTGGTCCTGGAGGCCTGTGTTCTGATAGGCTTGTTTTGTTTGAGATTGTTAGCTAAGGACTTCCTCTCTGGGTGTCTTCCCATACCTCTATTTGACCTTTAATGCATTTGGCAGCTCATCTTCACATATTATGTTTTGAAATTACAAAAGTCTCTGAATTTTATTAAAAGTGGAGCTTAGCTTTCTGTTTCTCATTCTCCTAGTTGTTTTTGGGTTACTTCCTGAAGGAGAAGAGACAAGCCTTATAGTTTCCAACAATGAATCTGTGAGACAAGAACGTTAGCTTGTAGAAATAACAATCATAGAAAGTTGACCTTCTTGAGCAAGAAATGTGAGGAGGTTGGATAATATCAGAATCCCAAACAATTCCTTTATGGTGAATTCTAGCTAAGTAAAGACACCTGTGTGATCTGCATGAATGACAACACATGGAATGCAGAACTGATGTGAATTAGCTGCCATTGCCTTTCATAATCAATCTTAGGGTGCTCTGGAGATCTCTGCTTTAGGCTTATGTGTATTTCTCAGATTTTGTTTTTGAATCTAGTATTGTCATTTGGTGTTTCCACCTTTAAATTCCTGGCTCAAAGGCTTTTCATACTCTTATTTGTGGCTCTTATTTGTACTGTGTAGTCCATTGACCCTGTTGTCTTTTTTTCCTTCCTTCTACTACCAATCAACATGTATCTGCTTAGTGGACTATGTGGATTTCTGGAATTTCAAGGTGATGTGCGTGTGACAGGGGAACAGTTTGGAATTTGTTTCCATTATGGCTGTTGTAACTGAAATTATGAAGAGGAGATAAGAAATCTATAATTGTACCTTATATTCAAGATATAAGTTGGAATCAGATATGAATAAATAAGGGTATGTATTCCATGTGAAATTAGAAATGCTTAGATAACAATAGTGTTTGGTCAGCCAAAGAGTGACATTGTAAGAGAGGTAGTGTGACAGAGAGGCTTGGATGATAGTTGGCACCTGCAGTGATAGTATCTAGGACAAGGTGCTCCACAGAATGCATTCATGAGTAGTATCGAAATGCTGTGTTGAGGGGAGTGACAAGATAGAGGTTCACTGAAGCAGTGGGTTCTTTCTTTTAGCTGTTGGCATAACTTAGTCCATTAAACATTTTTTTAAGAAAATAGGTGGGACTTTTTCCTTTCCTTTTCCAGCTCTACCCTTCTTTTATGCTTCTCTTTGTGATTACTTTTCCCTTCAAAGCTATCTCAAGTGTTCATTTTGCCTTATATAAAGTTGCGAGATGTGGCAGATGATTGAAGAGGTTGGTGAATTTATATTATAGAGATGGTCCTATCTTAAGCCTTGTAGATTCCTTGATATTACAACAGAATTTAGAAGATCTGTTCAACCAAGATCATAAAATTAGTCTTCAAAGTACTTGAAATAGAATACTTATCTTTTAAAATTCCCTTCAGAAATGGTTATAATTCCATAATAATTATGTTAAACATATTGCTTCTAGAGGTTTCATCTAGAGAAAAGTAATGTGGCTCTTAATGCTGTATATTAAGGAAAGAATAAAAGTATATAGGCCGTTATCAAGGCACATATAATCAAGTGCATATGTTCCAAATTCTATATTCAATTATTTAAATTTTTATAAGGAGCCGTTTCTATAACAGATGTGTCACTTTCTATGTAGCATAGGGTACTGACCATTATGTACTTTCCAAATGAGCAAAATTAGTTATATCAGATTAATTAAAGGAGAAATCATATACATGTTTCTTAAATGAAATTGTATATTGTCACGTTATCTTAAGCTTATCTGAAATCTCTCATATGCTACATCTCTTAAATTAATCTCATTCTTTTTCAGCTAGATCTCTTTTAATTGTATTGAATATATGTTTTTGGAGTCCTAGAAAAGATTCTTTGTCAAAATTATATTTGGCTTCTTTAGTCCCCAGAGCTTGTGAATGATATCAGAGTGGGAAATATTATGAATTAATTCCAAATACTTGGACTTTGGAAATGAAATTAGTGCTCCATGCAAGTAAAATAAAATTTTTGTCTAGAGCACATTAATTTTAATTTTATTACTCATCTAATTTGTAAAGTTTTTCTACTTTTTATGTGGAAAAAGTAAAGAATAGAATGGCTACACACATTTCAATTATGAGAAACCATAGTAAAATAAGCCAAAATTAGAGAATGTCTTCTACTTTTAGAGCTAATATTTCCATCTCTTTTTTATAGGAAAGGGGGTAATTTAGATCACTTCCTAAATAAGATATCCTTTTCTATATAGCACATGCCACAACAGTTTGCTGATGAACCTAGATTCTAAAGGATTAGTTCAATTTTTCAAATGTTAAAGTGGAGATAAAACCCATAATTCTAAACAAATTCTCTTCCTTCTGAAGGAGAAATAGACTCTGTATATTTTTCACTCACATAACAGAGAATCTTAGAGTTGGCAGGGGTTTAATTTACACTTAAAATCTCAAAGGTTACTTTTTCCAAGTTATTCGATCCAAGAATGATGGGCTCCTTCCTGATTATTTAAATTTGGCCGTTTTGGAGTCTGATTCAGAAGTTAGGAAGTCTTTACTTAGTCAAGGGCTGCCAAACTATAACATCAAAGAATTCAGCTTAGTTCAAAAATAAGAAACTGTGAATTGTGAAGGCTAAACTTGGCAGTTAACGTTCATGCAGATCATCTGCCTTCCATAAAATGGGTTTGATACATCTTTTGGAAATTACGCCCATTAGTTTTTTAGATTGATTAGATGTGATTCTAGCTCAAAGCTGACATTTTCAATTAAATGCTTGTAGTGTAACTATTAATACTGAAAATGTGGGCTGTGATATATAGGAAAAGTGAACATAACAAGATGAATCTCTACTGTTAAGTATTATGTAATCATCAGAGAAATTTACTGAGTGCTTAGTATGAAAGAATTCCTTTCATTTGCTTATTACAGCACATGTGCTTTTTTATATAGCATACTACTTTTACACTCCTTTGTGTGACATATACAGTTAAAATGCATAATCTATCTTATACACTTAGAGTAGGCTTGTAAGTATCTTATAAATATTATGAATCAGGCTTATAAGCTTCATATGCTTGGTATATCAGTTCACATTTAGTGTTTTCAAAATTCTTTAAAAAATGAAGTATACACAAAGTAACACAATAATTACAAAATTTATGAACACTAGTATTTAATTCACCACCCCCAATAATTACAATGTGATTGATTTATTTCTTCATAATCTCTATAATTATTTTTATCCTTTGCTGGAGTTGCAAGGTTACCCACACAACCAAGAGGAGAAGAATTACCCTTTCTGTCTGCAAAGTTATTGTTTGGGGATTTGGGATTGGAACATGGCCTCTGTGTGTACCTTTGAGAGGGATTTGATCCAAGCAGGAGGTTTTCAGGATAAGCCTAGAAAGGGAAGTTGATGAAATTGTCTTGAGTCTCAAATGCAGGACTAGGAATTTGAACTTACTTTGGCAGGAACTGTTGCTGGCTTTGAGTAGAGGAGATACAAAATGAAGGTTGGGTTAGGAAGATTGATTAAGTTTTCAATTGTTTTCATTTACTTCAATGTACAAATTCTTCTTGAATAATAGTTGAGATCTGACTTTTGTTCTGAAAATTTTCTCTCAGCTTATTGAACTATGATTGAAACAGATTGTACATATTTAAGGTATGCAAGCATATATACTTAAGATGTACAATTGTCTATATCCAAGATGATATTTTGATATACATATACATGTGAACTGATTGCCTCAGTCAAACTAATTTGGAGTAATGTATGCATTACTCCACATAGTTTCCTTTCTTTGCTGGTATGACAACTTGAGATACACTCTTGGCAAATTTCAAGTGTATTTTATATTCTAAAATTTTGAACAAAAGTCAGGGTATTTGCCAGGATAAAACCAAGAAAAAAGTAGAGAATTAGTAAATAGCTTTCTTTTTCTTTTTTCTTTTTTTAATCAGTCTAGATAATTGGTTTTTAAAAAGGGAGTTTCTTTTGCCTGTCTTTCCAAAGGACATTTGACAACTCCTCTTGTAACTGGGAAAGGTGCTACTTCATCTCGTGGTTATTGGCCATGTGGGTAGGGACCAGGAATGCTGCTAAACTTCCTACAATACATGGAATGGTCATCTACAACAAAAATTATCTGACCCCCAAAGTCTGTAGTGCTGAGTTGGAGAAACCCTGGGGTGCACATGTTGAGGGCATACTCTTGGCAGAGCATGAACTAAGTGTGTGAATCCCCTGTGCTCAGTCTTCTTTGAGGGACTTGAATAATTATTTGTATTTTCTTTTGACACCCATGACATCAGGGATAGTTATTTCACTGAATGTGCTTTTTTTTCTCATCATAGAATGTACTTTGAAATTAAGTTTTCAGAACATCTGGTATTAATAGAAGCTCTTCTTTTTATTCAGATATACTTTCTTTTCAGTCATATTTTCTGAAATAAAACACATGAATATAGTGAATGATCATTTAGTTAAATAGCTCATGTCAAAGGTACTACTGGGGTGCCACAGAGTGGTTGAATTTTATATGGAAGAATAGCCTAAAAATTATATAATATTTGCTTTAGCCAATAAGGTTAATTATTTTTTCAGGGTAAAATTTAATAATTTAAAAAGCAGTAAGAAGCGGTGATCATATTTTTAAGATGTTCTTAGAAAGCCCGTCTAAAGATGTATTTGATTTTGAAATCATTCACATTTTAGAAAGGAGAACCTTGAGTCCTGCATTAAGACCTGTGACTTTGTCCTCAGATTTAAGACTTTTAACCTTTTTGTTTTGAAAAAAATTCAAATCTTGCAATAGAGAACAGTGATTACTGTATGCCCTTCAACTAAATTAACAAACTGTTAACATTTTCTTTCTATTTTTAACATGTATGTGTTACATGTTTTATGCTTACTTATTTTCTTTGCCTCCTAAGAACAAGTAATTCTCTTATATAACCATAACCACCATTGGAGAATACATGATGTGGACTGACTGACCAAAAATAAAAAGACAACAACACCAGAAACAACAAAAACAAAAAAGAAAGAAAGAGAGAGAGAGAGAGAGAGAGAGAGAGAAGGGGGGCAGGTGTTTGTTAATTCTCTATTATTTTCTTGTTTTTTTTCCCTGTTAAATATCCTGATTTAAGAAAAGGCTTAGAACAAAATGTCTTATTGTATACTTGAAATTTACCAAGCGAGTAGGTCTCCAGAGTTCTCAACATATACACAAAAAAGGTAACTAAGTGAGGTGATAAATATGTTAATTAGCTTGACTGTGGTAATCATTTCATCATGTATCCAAAAATCAAAACATCACCTTAACTCAGAAGTCAACAGTAGTTATGGCCATAATAAGTATAATGATTAAGTTAAGGAAATTTAAATCGATACAATATCATGTAAATATAGTCCTCATTCAAAATTTGCCAATTGTGCCAATATTGCTATTTATAACATGTTGTATCTACCTTTTCTCCTTTAATTTGGAATATTTTCTCAGTATTTTTTGTCCCTTATTATTGATGTTTGGGGAAAGGGCAGGCCAGTTGTTTTGCAGACTATCCCTCACTTTGGATTTGTACTCCTGTTCTGCCTTAGGTTGTACATCTTCAGTAGAGGGACTGCTATGTAAATGGTGCTGTGTCTTTCTCACTGCATTATACCAGGAAGTACCCAAAATCAGTTGGTACCATTATTGATGATCATTTTATTTTTTATTTTTTAAGATTTTATTTATTTATTTGAGAGAGCTAGAGAGAGAGCACAAGCAGGCAGAGCAGCAGGCAGAGGAAGAGGGAGAAGCAAGCTCTCTGCTGAGCAGGGATCCCCATGCAGGGCTCGATCCCAGGACCCTGGGATCATGACCTGGACCAAGGGCAGCTAGTTAAGGACTGAGCCACCCAGGCACCCCTTGATGATCATTTTAATCACAAGGTTAGGGTGCTAGCTTCCAGATTCCTCCACATAAAGGCATCACTTCCCCTCTAGGTAATTAATAAATTCTCTATGGGGGAACATTTTATGATTGTGCAAATAATCTGTTCCACATAAATTTGTATCCAATGATTTTAGTGTCCAGTGATGGTTCTTGCTTGAACCAATTATTAATATAATGATTATGAAAGAATAATTTTCTAGCTCTATGATTCCCTGTACACTTAATAGTTGGTTATTTACTTTAAAAAAAGTTTTTTTCTTTGGTAACTTTTTATTTGTTTTGGTATCAGTATGAACTCACAGATTATTTTTATTCATTGTGCTATAATCCATGACTTTCATGATTCATTTTATACTAAAATTATTCTATGTTTGGGCACTGGGAACCCTGTGTGAGTGGCTCTTGTGACCTTTTGCAATGTTCCCATCAGTTTCTGAGTTCTACCTTGCTGGCTGGCACAGTAAGATATTCCAGGGTTCGACATGTACTTTCCCTGTTATTGGCCTCTCTCCTTTTAGTTGGAAATGGGATTTAGAAAACAAAAAACTGGATGTCAGTTGTGTTCACTACTACTGTGTTGTCTTTGCTTCTAGGCCCTTTTAACAGAATTAGGAATATATTTTCCTTCCTTCCTTCCTTCCTTCCTTCTTAAAGACATTTATTTCTTTATGAGAGAGAGAGCGAGCAAGAGTATGAGCCGGAGGTGGGGCAGAGGCACAGGGAGAATCAGACTCTACTGAGCAGGAAGCCCAATACAGAACTTGATCTTAGGACCCTGGGATCATGACCTGAGCTGAAGTTAGATGCTTAACTGACTGAACCACCCAGGCACCCTGATTTCTTTTTTAAAGTTTAAAAATTATTAACTGTGGCAAAATACATGTAAAATTTACCATTTTAATAATTTTTAGGTGTGTAGTTGAATAGTGTTAAGTACATTTGCATTGTTGTGAAACTAATCTCCAGAACCCTTATCATCTTGCAAAACTAAAACTTCACCCATTAAACAATTTCTCACTGCCCTGTTCCCCCAGTCTGTGGCAGCCACCATTCTGCTTTCTGTCTCTATGAATATGTTGCTCTATGTACCTCATATAAGTGAAATCATATGTTTTTCTCTTTTTGTGACTGGCTTATTTAACTTTAGATTTCTTTTTTAATCACGAATTCAGTAAGAGTATATTTGAAACATTATGTCATGGATTTCTATTAAAGTTGTCAGAATTTTTTTTGAAAAATTCCATTTTAGAAATAAATGAAGCTTCCAGATATACTTTTTATAGTTAAGGGTGTTGACCAAGTATTTGTATCTAAATATTTGTCAATTTCTTTAAATACTAAATGCTTGGTTTTGGTAAAATATGAATCACATCTACTTTTCCTGAATACACTTAGTATTTTTTTCTTCTGGAATTGTATGAGTACTTAGAAAAGAGAATATTATTTGAGAACTATGCCTTTTAAATAGGAAAACGTAAAATGAATTTATATAAGTAGTTACTAAGCTATCTCAGATAAGCATGAATTTTATATTATATTTTTCTAGCCAGAGCACTGACAAGTCACTTAATCACTTTTAAAGAAATACCATGTATATCTACATATCTATCTGTAGCTCTGATAGATGTATTGGAATGCTAAATATCTAACATTCTAAGGGAATGTTTCAAATATGTGAGTTGATACTTTTTTTTTAAAGATTTTTATTTATTTGAGGAAGAGAGAAAGCACAAGCAGGGGGAGAGGCAGAGAGAGAGAGAAAGAGAGAGAGAGAGAAAGGGAGAAACAGACTCTCTGCTGAGCAAGGAGCCTCATGTGGGGCTCAATTACAGGACCCTGGGATCATGACCTGAGCCGAAGGCAGACAATGAGGTGATGCTTTTAATAACTGACTAGAGAAGTAAAAAATTACTGAAGGCCATAAAAGATGAATGCCGTGGAACTACATGTGATTCATAAGAATTTTGAATGGTTTCCCAAAATCTGTGTTAGGCAGAATATTTGAACAAATTTGGATTTTATTTGTGAAAATTTTTCTTAACATATTATATATGATTATGTATATGTAATATATAATTATGTATATGTATTATGTATGTGTAATGTATATAATTATATATATATTTATATATATATAATTATATATATATATATAAATATATATATAATTATGTATATGTAATAGTGAATGTTGTTTGAACTTACCAGGTAAATATAAGCAAGATGTTCTAAACACATCCTTTCTGGGCACCTGGGTGGCTCAGTGAGTTAAACACATCCTTTCTTTCTGTGTAGCTAAACTTTACAGTTCTATTACAATGTATTAGTTCTTTAAAGTGATATAAATTAGTGCTATCTTTTGGATTTTGACTGAAGAGATTTGATGAAATTCAGAGTAGAATATGGGACCAGGCAGTGGGGAGTGGAAATTGGTGTCCCAAATCAAGTTTTCATTTAGGCTACTTAATCACTGGGCTAGAATAGAAGGTCCCTGGCATGTTTAATTTCGTCTAGTCCAAAATTTGTTAACTCTCTCTTACAAAGATTGCCAAACCCACATCCTCATTCTTACCTAAGGCTTATCATTCCATCCTTAGAAAGCTCTATCTGCTAGAAAATCATCACCTACTTATGCTGGTCCCATCCTTTGGCACTATAGAGAAATGTCTTCTCTCTCTTCCATGTGACTGGCCTTCAAATATTTAAAAACTGGCCCTCAAATATTTATGATTTTATTTTCATAAATTAGAATCTTTCATCACTATAACCCAAGGCTCAATTCAAAAGGCAGAACGAGGCAGAAAAGGCAAACAAGGAGAACTGGCAGAGTTTAGGACCTGTTCTCCCATGCCATAAAAGCAGAACAAGGTTTGCTGGTTCTACCAGCCAGGTGTAGCTTCCCCATCCCACTGCCTCATGCAACTCCTATTGTTAGTCAGCCTAGTGCAGGTATAGTCCAAATTCCATAGCCTACAGTGCTTTGTTGCTTTTATTGGAAAGACGTTGGCTCTTGTGGGTAAATAAAATATATACTTTCTTGTAGCAATTTAGGGATGAGCAAAACTTGCTATTTCACAACTAAGCAGGGCACTGGTAATTATCATTCTTGTCAAAATTGTAGGGACTAAGTGTGGAGGTCACTATGATCATTGTTTCGTTATGTTAGAACATTGACTTTTCCACAATATCATGTTTGGAGTGCTGATTGTGTAAAAACTTTGCAAGACATGAAGTATAAACCTAAGAGCTTGGGAAGAGAGAACACCTTGAATTTACTTCCAGTATTCTCACTGTCCTAATGGTTTTACTAGCTCATACTCCATACCAGGTACAGATAGTACCTGCTCACACAGCAGAAACCTAACTTCTGTCCAGGACCCACCCTTCACAGGCCTATGTATTTCAGGGAAGGCGGGCTCCATATTCCGCCCCAGTGGTCAATGCTGGTGATCTTCAGAGTTGGAAGGAGCTATTTTAGGCCTTTTCGGTAGGCTAATTCTTTGGTTTTTTTTGGACTGATTTAGGCACTGCAGGACATTTAACATCTTTGGTCTTCATTGTTTAGATTCCAAAGTATCTTCCATTACTGTGACAGCTAGAAATGCTCCAAAATATTTCTAGATGTTCCATGTGAGCAGGGAATGGAAGGAGAGACTAAAAAGTCATGCTGAGGGGTTGGGTAGTTGTAGTCCCATGTGAGAACCATCAATCTAGGACAATCACAGAGGTCCCTTTCTTCTTGCCAATGATGATGTAGGCATGGGGATCTAACCCATGACCAATAAGATGAAAGAGAAAGTCTGCTGGAGTGCTTCTGGAAAAATTTTAACACATTGTTAAATGAGAAGGAACAGTTAATTGTGTCTGACCATTCTCGTGAAAATAAGATGTCTACAAACTGCGGTTTCCAATTTCTTGTGGATGAGGTGATTTGCTAAAGAAGGCTAAACAAAAAAGGGGAAAGAAACTGATCATTAATAATACGAGTGAGCTGCTGAATAGATCAGTCCTGTAGTTTGACTTCTTATTATGTGAGATAATAAATTCCTCATTGATTGAATCAATTGAAGTGAAGTTTTCAGTTACTTAAGTTAAAAGCATATTAAATGATTTGCCTTATCCTGTTTTCTTCCTCCCACTCTTCAGTCTTAAAGATCACTTTATTGAAACAAATTGAATATTAAGAATTAGTCCATATTAAAAATTAAAAATATTCATACCTGAAGCAAATACCAATGCTCTTTGAAAGATGGACCCAGGTATGTCTTTGGCACTATTCATTTATCAGATTGAAATAGGTCAAAATAATAAAGGCAATGTCTTAAGTCCAATAAATGATTTCAAAATCAGAACCAACTCGACAAGGAGCTAAACATTTTCCTTTTAAAAATTTACTGGCATTAGGATAATATTCATATGATATCATGTCATGTCACAATATTCAGTCACGGTGGCCTTTTTCTTTTATCTTTGCCTTCTTACTTGAATCATGACATTAATTTTTGATATTTCAAAATTTTGAAACACCAGCTGGCATTTCCCAATTTGACTGGCTTTTGCCTGAAAATAAACACATGCTTGGAAACTAAGGTCAGTGTCTCATGAATGAGTCTCTCATTTTAACAAGGTTTAAAACTTTTCACAGATCTGTGGAATTTTAGTGCTTGGGTGGACATCAAAGGTAATCTAGCATGCATAAATCCTTTTTGAATCCCTAATTGGAGGGGAGAGACAGGTTGATAGAATGCATTTTATAGTTGGTATAAATTCTTGAAGAGATGGCATGTCATGGTGAAGTAGAAGGCACAGGTATTAGGATAAGAAAACTAGTTCTTCTGGTCCTGGCTTTGGCATTTGCCGGGTATATGACACATCAACTATTCACCTTAGTTTCTTTGTCTATAAAATAGATTTAAAAATATTATGTTAAGTGAAATAAGTCAATCAGAGACAATTATTATATGATCTCTCTGATATGAGGAATTTGAGAGACAGGGTGGGGGGTTGTTGAGGAAAGGGAAGGAAAAAATGAAACAGGTGGGATCCGGAGGGAGACAAACCATAAGAGACTCTTAATCTCCGGAAACAAACTGAAGGTTGTTGGGGAGTGGTGGGGAGGGAGAAGGTGGTTGGCTTATGGACAGGGGGGAGGGTATGTGCTGTGGTGAGTGGTGTGAAATATATAAGCCCAATGATTCACAGACCTGTACCCCTGGAGCAATTAATACATAATATGTTAACTAAAAAAAGTTGAAAAAATATTAGCTCTGCTTTTCTTAGAGGGTTGTTGTGAGAATTAAATGGAATGCTGAATTATCCAGCTAGCAGGTGTTAACAACCACCACCACAATTACAAAAACAACATCCTGTTGGGTGAATTTATTTTGAGGAAGAACCATTGCAGATAAAATTTTAAAATAAATAAATAAATAAATAAATAAATAAATAAATAAATAAAACTTTGTTGCTTGCTGGAACTACTTTCTCCCTTTTGCCATTTGGTTAACTCTTTATCCAGCATCAGCCTCTGCTTTAGGCATCACTTCCCTCCAGAAGATTCCTGTTTCCCCGCAAAAGCAGTCCAGATCCTCCTTGTGTTCCTACAGTATCACATTCATAACTCAGGTACAACACTTATTTGTCTCCATCTTGCTCTGCAGCAGTGGTTCTAAACATGCTTAAATACATCCAGGGAACTCATTTAATAAGAGATTACTAGGCCTTCTCCTGAAAATTCTGATTCAATAGGTCCTGCAACCTGAGTGTCTGAATGTTTAAAGGGTGATGATTCTGATGAGATAGCCTTTGGACCACACTTTGAAATCTCATTCATGTCAAGAGTGCTCTCTCTGAGAGCCAGGCTCTAACTTTCTTCTTTGCATTCCCTCTACTAGAATGGGGCTAGGCGTATGGCGGGTGTTCAGTAGATAAATATGAGATGAATGGCAAAAAATTTCCAGGGTTCAGTTTGTAGAAATATATAATTCCTTTGACTTATCACACACAATTTATACATATTGCAAAAAGCAATGTATTTTGCTTTTTGTGGTCCAAACATTCAAATGTCTAAAATTATTATTGTTCTGTTACATAGAAAGGAAGTCTTTCAGCATTTTTTTAAATGTTAGGGAAATGAAAAGTAAGTATTCACTTATTTAAAAAAATAATTCAACAAGTGCTTTCAACACGCATACATTGTGTTAAGTGCACACACATAGAGGCATTACAAGTTGATGTAAGCAAGATATCAGTTGCTCAGGAACTGGACATCTGGGAAGAGAAGATAAAACCATATATAATGGGGCGCCTGGGTGGCTCAGTGGATTAAGCCGCTGCCTTCGGCTCAGGTCATGATCTCAGGGTCCTGGGATCGAGTCCCGCATCGGGCTCTCTGCTCAGCGGGGAGCCTGCTTCCCTCTCTCTCTCTGCCCGCCTCTCCATCTACTTGTGATTTCTCTCTGTCAAATAAATAAATAAAATCTTAAAAAAAACCCCATATATAATGGCTCTGCATTAATGTAAATGCTAGAGTGGAAATTAGGTGGGGTACTGGGTGTAGGAATGTTTGAGAAGATGTGTAGAGTTGAGTCTTGAATTGGAAAATGAAAAGGAAATACTATTGAGGAAGGTGGAACTGTTTAATAAAAAGCTTAGAATCAACAGTAGGCCTGCCTTTGGCATGTTGGAAGAGGAGCAGAAGTCTCAATAAATTGTGCTGCCTCTTCTCTCCCTCCTACTGAACAAACAAATAAAACAAAGGAGTAGATGAGAAACCATGATATCGACATCTTGAACTCAGATAAAGGCTAAGCCTGAGATTTTAGTTCATTATGAGAGCCTAAATCCCTGCTACTTGACTTCTGGAAAGGTAGCACAGCAGATGATGTCCATAAGGAGCTTATTCCAAAAAAAAAGGAAAGGACTGAGTTGGGCATACTCCCCACATTTGGTAATCACCTAAGTCACTGCATTTTGCTTGCTTTGACAGAGGGAAGCAGCACTTGTTCACCGTGTAGACATCTAGATCTGTGTGTCATTTGCATGAATTGAGTAGAGTTGGTTCAGGGTTTCAGAAGCTCTGATGCCAACTCTCTGATAAACCTCCTTTAAAAAGGGGGTCTAATGAGTCGATAGGACCTCATAGTACTGATTCTTAACCCAAGAACTTCAGCAAATAACCTATGCAAAGTTATATTCCCAGAGTCTTCTGTGTTGTATTCCCAAAGGTCATGAAAGAAACCCAATAGTATCTGAGGCAAAGAATGTAGACAAAACAAAGCAATACCAACCAACCAACCAAACAAACAAATGACACCAACAAACACTTGATTCTAGTTTCTTGGGGATGTCAATTAATGCCTGTTGTTCAGAAACCACAATGACTTAAAGTCAGCTGGGAGAAATTTCTCACCACTTTGTTTGGAGGAAAAATCCATCTTTTCTCCCACTCTTAGAAAGTGGTATTTGAGATGTTGTTTTCTTCTTGTGAAGTTTATAGAAATTTGCAGTGTGGCAGCCCTACCACTCTCTCGTTGGCAGCCATTTTTTTCCTGTGCCCCAGTAGCTGTTCCCACTACTTCTTTGTGTGGAATTGCTTTGGCATGTAAAGTCTGCCTCTTGGGGAAAGCTTCTCTCTCATGTGTGCTTCAATTCAGAACCTGTTTGATAGCTCTTGCCTGTGGGTGACTATAGACATACTGACAAACTCTGAGGGTGGTCATGCCATGGCTTGCTCCTTGGACATGCAAAATGAAATTTTGTGCAGCCAGTCTAGTGCTGCTTACCTAGTCCCAGCACTAAGAGTTAAATCCAGAAACTTGAGAGGGCTCACTAGCACAGGTGGGACTCTGCTGCCTTGCCGACTTGGCTGAGAGACACAACAAGCTAAAGGACCAGAGAAGGATCTATTCTACCAATGACTGAATCCTTACCCTATCCTGCCTTAGTAGATCACTGGCTTCTATTGTGTCCCTAGGCTGCCTAGGAAAGCTCACTTGTCACTTGGATCAGCTTATCCCTTATATTTCACTACTCACCATTTGATTCACCCAAGTCCTTCACAGAGGGTTCACAGCCCTACTCATGCTGCTCCCCATTTGCCCTTCCATTGTACTGAAGGCCAGTTTTGTTGGAGACCTTACTTCTGTTGCGGTCCCGATTGCCCACCAATGCCTAAAGAGATCCAATCCCCCTTGAGGCAGTCAGACCAAACTTTGTGTTTAGCACCATTGAGGTGAGCTCTGTCTAGTGATCCAACCCAAATATCCTATGGGTGGGCCTTTAGGATAGG
The DNA here is from genome assembly GCF_022355385.1 of Mustela nigripes. Classification (NCBI taxonomy): domain Eukaryota; kingdom Metazoa; phylum Chordata; class Mammalia; order Carnivora; family Mustelidae; genus Mustela; species Mustela nigripes. Next base: position 34,945,575 of record NC_081561.1, on the reverse strand, counting down.
AAGGGTAGCTCACCTGGATGTTGTGGTGATGCATTTGGACTTTACAAGCACTGTTCTTTATTGTTGTTATTTATTTAATTAATTAGTGAATTATTCATTATTGAGCTGGAGAGTGTTGAACCTTTGTAAACTTTTCTTCAAAAATAAACACAAATGCGGTAGGTGGGCTGATTTGGTGTAGATATAAGGCTCTATTTGGAGTGGGTGTAGGGTTTTGCGGAGGTTATTCCAGTAATCTAGGCCAGGGAGGTGCCAGGGACAAAAGGCGTATTTCCTGAGATATTTACAAGAGTTAAAATGAACAGGTGACAGGGTCAGTGGGACAATTCCTACAAAGCAGTCCTGCCATGGGCTTATGAATACTCCCCATTCCGTTCTCTCTGCCTTTATGGCTCTTGACAAGGAGGGATGCATCACCTAAGGGGCCAAAGGGAAAACATTTATTAGGCGACATTTATTAGTGGAGTGGTTGTAACAGATGTCATGGAAGATTCTTAGCATGCCTTGAGTTATTCTGATGTACGGCATTGGAATGTGTGTCTGTTTTCCCCTCTCAAGTACTTGAAAGATGCGCTCCTGGCCTGAGGTACCATCCATCCTGAAGCTAGTTTTAGACATCTGGTGCTAAGACCATGCTCTTGACAAATGGCTAACATTTTAAATAAAGGAAAATATTACATCAGGGAATTCCACTTATTTCTCAAAACTAAATGGCACTGGAGCCACTAGATGTGTCATTATTAAAAGTGGACTCTAGGGAGGTAGTAGTAATGAAGAGAGGTTCTCCAAATTTCTAAACCCCAATTTAAAGAGCATTCCCTGATACACTCATCTTTTTGCCTCCTGTAAAAGGAGAGAAATTGTTTTTTATCCAATGAATATTTGGCCAACATGTTAATGATGTCCACCTGTTTTCTACAAACACAGCTGTCTTCTTTCATTCCAGGAGAGCTGGGCATATAGTGTCTCACCCACTGTCAGCACTTGGCTTCCAGAACCTGACCAGAATCCAGATTGACATAAATTCCCAGCCATCTCCTAATGAAACACAGCTTTACAATCTGTAAGTGATGTAAGGTGTCCTGACCAAAACTGGGCCCCCGTACAATTCACCCCAGAAGAAATGAGGATGGGATGTTTTTGTTTCAGGGGACTTTCCTAGTCTTGTCCTCAGGATCTTTTGTAACCCATCACTGAAATATTTTAATTAATAAAACAATTTAATAAACTCCCAGTTAGAAGGGAAATGTCTGGAAGAAACTAAGAGTTTTTGTGTTGTTTAGAGGAAAATCCCACTTGATAGTTACCATCAAAGTGGATCTAGGAAGAATTGAGCATTGCTTATGGATAAGGCATTGATTGGGTCTAATCCTGAACAAGATACAAAAATGGAGATTACTCTCTTCCAGTGGAAGATCTATAGTGTAGGTGAGGCCTTCCCACTGTTGGCTACTGGCTGGACCTTTATAGTACATGATCTGTTTGCTAGATCACCGATCCCCTTCCGTACCCCACAAGCTTCAGTGGAGACTCTTCATGTGAATCCTGTGTGTCTCAGTCTCGCTAAAACCACCGGCTAGCTGTTCAGGTGTTTTCCGTTTTCTTTATCTAAGGGCCCAGGCAATCTTTTAAATAGAAGGGAATCTAAACAAAGGAAGAAGAAAGTAAAACAGCCCACTTAGGAAGATTTTCTCAAACAGTCAGTGATACCGGAGACTGGGAGAATTCTGGGGACCTGCGACGTCAACCGGTGCCAGGGTTCTTCACTTTGCGGGAGAAAAAATTCAAGGAGCAGAGTAAAGCATAGCAGAAGAAACTTCATTGCAAAGCAAGACCACACACTGCAAATGCGGGGCGAAAGTGTGCCCATATACTCCAAAAGAGGATCTGAGTCACAACCTGGGGATGAGAGACCCTGATTTTTTATGGGAAGTTATCATTGAGGCGTAAAGCATTTAGGAAAGGCCCTGGAGCAATTGGCAGGATTTCTAGGAGCTCTGCGTTACGTTACACATGCTTTACGGTTCCTACTATGCGCAGGCGCACTCTGATTTCCGGCTAACTAGGTCTTTGTGCGCATGCGTGTCATGGACTTCCGTACCAGCTGCACGTTGCTTGTGGCGGTGAGAAGCCTCAGAGGTGTCACACGTTTGTTGGGGGTCAGACTCGGTTCCTCGGTGTATGGTCCTCCTGCAAATAGTCGGTGCTTCCCTATTCCGTCTGGTCAGGAGTAAATATAAAGAAGAAGTTACACCCCACCCCCCTCCCCTGCCCGAGCACAAGGGTGTGCAGCACAAGATTCTCCGTGGGTTTGGGGTAAGTGAAGGCACCTTTCTCTAGCCTGTGTGGCCTTTGTGTGGGTGGTGAGTAAGCTGCAGCCTTACTTCTTTACGATGACTCGTGTGGAAAGGCCGCAGGTACTCACATATTTCCCAAGGTAAAGCTTCATTCTCAGGCACTGGATCGTCTGAACTCCTATGAAGAAATCGTTTTCTTGTCTTACAGTTTGCAATCTCTCTTTCTGTGCAGGCAAGTATTCTTTGTATTCCTGTTTTCAGATCATGTGCCTTAGGGACTGCAGGAGTAGGAAAGGATCGAATTCACTTTTCTGTCTCCTTGCATATACAAAGTTGGTCTGTGAGATGACAGTTCTAGAGAGGCTATTTCTTAGCAAAAGGAGTTTATTCTCTGCTTTCATCTGGAGGAGGGCAAGAGGAGGGCCGCCAGTCCAGTTATATCATCTCCGATCTTGCCAACCAGCCTGAATATCTTAATTATTTAATTAGCACTTTTCGGATTACTAATGAAATTGAGCACTTTTCGGTACATTTGTCTGCTACTTTGTGTATCTTTCGAAAATTGCTTGTTCGGGTTCCTTCCCATTTTCCTGTAGACATGTCATACTTTCCTTACTGATTTGTAAGAGTGTAAACACCAAATTTGATAGTGCATGCCATCATGCAAAATTAATGTGTGTTCTGTCCCTAATAGAGTAACTCTTGTGCTCTGAGAAACTTAGGCCAGATAAAGCCCTTCCAATTCTGCTTGTGGTAGAATGTCTTAATTTGAAGGAACAGGATGGAGAATCTGTATTGAATAAAAAGCATACCTTATTTATGTATTGTTTTACAATTTAAAAGGACATTTTATACACATATTCACATTTGGTACCAAGTGAGGTGTTCTCTGAGTTCTTAGACCAAATGGAATGAAGTCTCTTCATGTAGCTCACAAGGGTTTGAAGGGTGCTCACTTATTAATTGTTTATATTTCGCGGGACGTGAGCCCGTTTGGCTTCAGGCCTTGTATGACAGCTGATTCCTAGAACTCTTTTCCTGGTTAGTGCTAAGTGATCAAGAGAACAGAGTCTGTTCTTTGGCTCTTATGTTCACTTTAGTAGATTCGGGATTGGGCTGAGATTCAGTATACCTCAGCTGGAGGTGCCATTGCATTTTTAAACATTATTTTTAATTGTGATAAAATACACATACGTTTACCATGTTAACTGTTTCTAAGGGTACAGTTCAGTGGTATTAAATGCATTCACATCCACCATCACTACTGTCTATCTCCAGAACTCTTCATCTTGTAAAACTGAAACTCTGTTTCGGTTCAACAATAATTAAATAATAACTCCTTATTCTTCCCAGCCTCCTGGCAATCACCATTCTTTTTATCTCTGTGAGTTTAACTGCTATAGGTACCTCATATGAGTAGAATCCTAAGTGTCTGTCTTTTTTTCACTGGTATTTTGGGTGGGATAGTTCTTGGTTGTGTGACTCTCCCTTGCATGTTGGTTGGCTCCGTGAGTGATTTTCAAACACTGAGATGCCTGTGGAAACACCACTCAATGCCTTGTACAATCAAAGCTGGAGGATGGTAGTGCCCCTTTGGCTGGGTCTCCAAATGAAACCTCCAAACCATCTGAAGTTGATTCTTTTAAAAGCAAATATGTATTTGAAATGTAAATAGCTCCTTATCCCACTAAGCATAAACAAGCCCCAGATGCCACTGTCTCAGACCTGAGAAAGCCAGGCCAAGTTTCATCAAAGGCTCTTTCAAAGTTCAGTTCCTTACCAGGCACATGTAAACAACTTTAAATGCTCCCTTGGAGTGTGTGGCTTGCAGGTTTGCATTTGGGTAGTTGGGATCCAGGGCCCTTGACTTCTTCCATGGGGAATAGACTACACAGCTTCTCTTCCTAAACTCCCTTTTCCTTCCTAAGCTTCAGTCACTGGATCCTCTGAACTCCTAAAGAAGAAATCCTAAAGAAACGCAGCCGCTGGTGAGGCTACCACTTAATGCTCTTTGTGTAAACAGTTTATCACCCTGTTCATTACTTACTGCATTTTTCAGTATATTTATTTTAGCAGAAGTACCTCAAATAGGTTAGAAATGCTTCAAGCCCTTTTTGAACTCCCAAGTATAAACTTTATTACAAAAATGTTAATAGTGGAGCGCCTGGGTGGCTCAGTGGGTTAAGCCACTGCCTTCGGCTCGGGTCATGATCTCAGGGTCCTGGGATCGAGCCCCGCATCGGGCTCTCTGCTCAGCAGGGAGCCTGCTTCCCTCTCTCTCTCTCTGCTGCCTCTCTGCCTACTTGTGATCTCTGTCTGTCAAATAAATAAATAAAATCTTTAAAAAAAAATGTTAATAGTGATGATGATAATAGTAGTAGTAGTTGTAGTAAAACCAAGTGGTGGAGTGGGGCTCTGACACTTGGTTTTCAGAGCAAGCCATGGAGTATTGGCATCAGTCCTGATCAGGCAGAACCAGAATGGCTCGCCCTTGTGAGGACAGAGAGGTCCCACCCTTCTCCATCCCAGAAGGCAATGAAGACCAAGGAGCAAGCTTGTCTTAAATGTGAGGGTGGAAGTTGGATTTGAGGCAAATAGCCTTCTTGGTAGAAATGGACACCTCTGATGATTCTGGGCTTTCATGAGGCACAAAGAACAGCTAATCTTGAGGGTCTTACCATTATTGCCATACATAGTCATCACCTAACCCTTTATTTTTATTTTTATTATTATTTTTTAACCCTTCACTTTTAAGAAGGTATTTTGTATTTTAAAAGTAATAAATGCACATTATTGAAATATAGAGTATAAAGAAAATGATGATGAGAAAGAATAAGGAGAGAAGGAAAGTAGATCATGTGTAATTCCAGCATCCATAAATATTTATGACTCACCTATTGGTTTTTTGACTTCTGGTACATTGAGTGCATTTAAAAAAAACAGTTTCTACCTTTTTTTTTTTTTTTTTTTTTTTACTGTCCTCTTTCTAAGGGAACATTCTGATACTCAGTGGTACTACATTGATTGATTATAAAATTATGGAGGTAAAATTGAATTCAGTGTGCTCACCTCACTCATCCAATCATAAAACTCCCTTTGGAGTAGTTAAAGACCTTGCCCATGGTCACACAACTGTCCATAGCTATGTTTGGCAACTTTTCAGTTCGTGCAGTTGAGAATGTCAATGATACCTTCAAGTAAGTTTGGACAATTGGAAAATCTGCCTTTTCAGGCTGTGTTCTGAGCTGTGTGTGTTGTCGCCAGTCCCTGTGGCTCTGACTCTGTGCCTTTGAGGTTTCATCCTAATTCTTCTTGATTAAATCTTATGAGGCATTTTTTCCTATCCATCCTCAGCAACTGCTTTTTAAGGTTATATGATACTATACCAGTTCTGTGTAATTGTACTTAGGAAGTTAAGTTGTAGTAAGTCATGGTTCAATTCAGTGGACAGAAGAAGAACAAGAAGGCCTGAGTGTGCCTTTTTCTTGGGCAATCATAGATTTCTCTAAGCCTCAACTACCCTCTCTGTAAAATGGGATGATAATGACTACCTAAGAGTTTCTTTAAGGATTAATGAGGTAATGCTATGTGAGTACTTTGTAAAAAAAAATGCTAGTGTGAATATTTTATGACCTAATACACTCATTCCTTCTTCCTCATTATTTAAGATCAAGTATGGATCTTAGGTGAAACTGGTGAAGGTTTTGGATAATTTGTTACAATGGCAAGATAGAGTATTGCTCAAAATTATTTAGTTAATAAGAAATAAGAGCCTTCAGGATGTTGAAAACACTAAGAGGGGCTTAGAGTTATAAAGAAATTTGAGATGCGATTCTCTCTTTTGAGGAAGGAGGGAAGGCTATAAAACATAGGGTCAAAATAATGTACCTAGTTTAATACATCTTTTTTCTATCTGTGGCAATGTCTCCTTTTTAAGAACTCATATTAATGTGGTTTAACTGTGTGTTTAGTCTCTACCATATGGTTAATGTACCTCTTGATGATTCTCTAATGGTTACTTGTGCACGGATTTTACCACTCAGACTCTCTATTTCTCCAGAGACTGACTTATAATTTATAGGTTCCATATCTTCCTCGTAGCAATAGCTGTAGAGCCTGATAAAAGCTTTGGCATAAAGGGTAGAGAGAGAACAAAAGGATGGGTAAAAAGATTTCAGACTCCCAGGAAAATTTTGCTTTAATCCAAGAAGCAGGCCTAGAGATAGAGTTTGCTTCATGACCCGCTGTTTGAAGAAAAGCTACTTTGAGAGGACATGTGTGCTATCTCATAGATAAAAATCTACCCTGGTATCTCCTCTAGAATACTCCTCTATCTCCGTCTTGTCATTCAGGTTTGGGTTTAGATTCCATTTTTATGAAAGAAAGGGTTTCTCTGTTGACTCAATCTAAGGTTATCCCATCTTCCACATTGCTTGATTATTTTCTGTTGTATTGCTAATTTATTTCTATGCAGTCCTTGTCATTACTTGAACTGATACAAATTCCTTTATAAATTTACCTCACATTCTCAGTGATTTACTTTTGTAAAAAATTCGGTGAGTTACTTAAAAAAAAAAAAATTAATTAATTAATTTTCAGCATAACAGTATTCATTGTTTTTGCACCACTCCCAGTGCTCCATGCAATCCATGCCCTCTCCAATACCCACCACCTGGTTCCCCCAACCTCCCACCCCTGGCCGCTTCAGACCCCTCAGATTGTTTTTCAGAGTCCATAGTCTCTCATGGTTCACCTCCCCTTCCAATTTCCCTCAACTCCCTTCTCCTCTCTAACTCCCCATGTCCTCCATGCTATTTGTTATGCTCCACAAATAAGTGAAACCATATGATAGTTGACTCTCTCTGCTTGACTTATTTCACTCAGCATAATCTCTTCCAGTCCTGTCCATGTTGCTACAAAAGTTGGGTATTCATCCTTTCTGATGGAGGCATAATACTTCATAGTGTATATGGACCACATCTTCCTTATCCATTCGTCCGTTGAAAGGCATCTTGGTTCTTTCCACAGTTTGGCAACCGTGGCCATTGCTGCTATAAACATTGGGGTACAGATGGCCCTTCTTTTTACTACATTTGTATCTTTGGGGTAAATACCCAGTAGTGCAATTGCAGGGTCATAGGGAAGCTCTATTTTTAATTTTTTGAGGAATCTCCACACTGTTGTCCAAAGTGGCTGCACCAACTTGCATTTTGTTTGTAACTCCTGGAATAGTGGCTAGTATTCAAAAAGTGGTGGTTAAATAAATAAATAAATTACATGTAATCACAACTAGTTATAAGGAGACACCCAAATATTTTGACTTAAAATTTTATGGTCAAATATTTCTTTAAAATTGGACCATTTGGGAGTGCCTGGATGGCTCAGTCAGTTAAGCATCCATCTCTTGATTTCAGCTCAGGTCATGATCTCAGGGTCCTTGGGATCAAGCTCTGAGCAGGGCTCTGTACTCAGCAAGGAGTCTGCTTGAGGATTAACTCCCTCTCCCTTTGCCCTTCCCCCTGCTCATGCTCTCCTTTTCTCCCTCCCTCCTTCCCTCTCTCTCTTTCTCTCATCAATCAAGCGATCTTTAAAAAACCTGGGCCATTTGGATAAGAACTGGAACTACCTAAGTATACTTTAATGTAGGATAATGAAATGAACTGTTTTTATTGTAACACTTTTTATGTTACTGTTAGATGACTGCACATTCTTATGGTTACTTATGAGAATGGGTAAACTCAATAAAATGTCAGGGAGCAAAAAATGGGCCAGTCTAAAGGTCTCTTTATCTCAATTTTCTCATCTGTCCGGTGGCATAACTTGGATGGTCTCAAGGGACTTCTGAAATTCTGTGAGCTCGATGTAAGAGGAAATACAGAGCAGAGAGTGTGTAATGTGTGCATATAAACAGACATGTTAAAACCTATCTTTAGAAAAAAAACAGGCCATCCTTTAAGCCATTGTGTGGCATGTTAATTGATGAACTGATTACGCTCAGTCATTTATAGGAAGAGCTTGGAGGGAATTTGAGATAGGAAACAATTTCCAACAGCTTTCATTGTTGAACAGACAGCTGTCTGTCTAGTCAATACAGGAATTTTCCTTTAATTTGGGACCTAGTTGATGACTTAAGTTGGCTAGTCCAAGCCGGCTGAGAAACTTGGAGCCAGACTTGAAGGTTTTTTTTTAATCATATGCTGTAGGCAGAACTCTTCCCTCTAAGTCAAAGAATGTATGGCTGTTTCTCTTCTTTCTAGCCGTAGGCCATTGCTTTTAGTTTTATCTGATTGTAATCTTCGAGGGGTCACTAGGCTTGGTAGGCAGGTTAACAGAAGAATTGCAAATAGAAGGTAGTAGGAGGCAATGCTTCCTTTATAGATGCTGACAGTTTACCTCTCTTTCCCTTTTTAAATCTATCACAAATGAATAAACAAAGTAATGGCAGTGCTTAATGAATGGAGTAGTTGGAAAAGCACTTACAGTAGTGTCTTTGTGGATTGTGGCAGCAGCTTGACAAATGAAGATGTAACATGATGTGTAACTTACATGGGCAGGTATAAGTCACTTTTATTAGACACTAGATCTTTTCTACTTTCTCTGTAACATATTCACCATTTAAGAAAATGAATTTTTATTTTTCTTATATTTCTAAATGTTAAGAAGCATTAAGGTGATTTTTCTCCAAATAAATGAAAGAATAATTGGCCTATTTAGTACAAATCCCAGGCACGAAATTCTGGTTAGCTGTAATTTATTCCTGTTGTGTTTATTTAAATAAATCTGTAAATACCACTGATGGTTTTATAGGGAGACACATGTATTCTAATTGTTAAGCAAAATTATTTGTGAATTGAAACAAGATGACTTTAATGAGATTTTCTTTAAAAATTTATCTTCAAAAATATGTATATGTGGGGTGTATATGTGGGGCTCAGTCAGTTAAGCATCTGTCTTCTTCACCCCAGGTGATGATCCAGGGGTCTTGGGATCAAGCCGCATGTAGGGCACCCTGCTGATCAGCTTGGTGTCTGCTTCTCCTTCTCCCTCTGATCCTTCCCCCTGCTGGTACTCACTCACTGTCTGTCTCTCAAAAAAATAAATAAAAATCTTAAAGAAAATATTTGTATGGGGGTGGCTGTGTGGCTGTGTTGATTAAATGTCTTTCTTTGGCTCAGGTCATGATCTCCAGGTTCTGGGATAGACTCCCATATCTGACTCCCAGCTCAGTAGGGAGTCTGCTTCTGCCTCTCCCCCTGCTTGTGCTCTGTCTCTGTTTCTCTCTCTCGAATAAATTTAAAAAAAAAAAACTTTAAAAAATATTTATATGTATCATTATCAGAAAAGAAACTTATAGAGTAGAAAAAATTCTGGACTGGTGGTCAGAACATACGGGTTCCAGTCCCGGCTCTGTCCTTAACGCTAGGGACTTTTTGAGTCTCTCTGCAGCTTTCTTATTTATAAAAGGTCCTGATTTGGACTTCTTGTCATACAATCCTGCGGATTTTAAGATATATGTAAAAATTATATTGATTTTAGTAAAAACAAATTTGAGGAAATGAAAATGAAATTGATATCAAATGGCCTAAGATTGCCATTGTGTGGTGTGTGTGTGTTTTTTTTTTTTTTTAAAGATTTTATTTATTTATTTGACAGATAGAGACCACAAGCAGGCAGAGAGGCAGGCAGAGAGAGAGGAGGAAGCAGGCTCCCTGCCAAGCAGAGAGCCCGATGTGGGGCTTGATCCCAAGACCCTGGGATCATGACCCGAGCTGAAAGCAGAGGCCTTAACCCACTGAGCCACCCAGGTGCCCCGTGTGTGTTTTTTTTATTAGGATTTTCTTATTCTTGCCTCATCTTTTTACAAGGGAACACAAACTTCCTATAAACTTTAAGGGAAAAATTTTTTTCTACTTAGGTGAGAGGTAGAGTTGATTCACCCTGGTAGCAGTGCACCTGGTTAGAAACAGCATTCAACTAAAGATTGGTCTTCCTTTGGCCTCCACCTGAAATGCAGAAAGAAATGAGAATGAACTAAGGAAATCCTGAGCTGTGATTTGGCATCCCCGAATCTTGGTGCCTTCTGTACTCTGTGCTGTGTGGCTTGTGATTGTGCCAGGAGCGTGATGCTTTGGTATAGTGCCCCTGGTTTAGGGTGTGTGTGTGTGTGTGTGTGTGTGTGTAGAGGGAGGGTGGAAGGAGATTAAGGGATTGAGGAATTCATTTTTGTCTGCCTGGCAGGATAGATTGGTCTGGCCTTCTTTCTTGGAGAATTAGCTTCATTAAAATTTTAAAGTAATTATGCCTGAAAAAGGACAAATGAGTAAGATTTATTGCCAAAGAGTTGCCATTTGGTGCCAGCGATCAGGCGTTGCTCTGTACCACTCCCCATGACACAGGATGTGGTCTGATATTTAGTCTAAGTACTGCTCCACTTTTTTCTGGACACAAAGGAAGGGAATTAACAATGCTTCTTTGTTATGGAATAACTTCTTAGAAAACTGCTTTCTCTCCTCTTTAAAAATTAGAATTACTCAGACCAGGATGAAGAATACAAAATTAGCCCTAGCCTTTAAGCACTCCCTGGCCCCCAGGAGCCATTTTGGTAGAGGTGATGAACATGTTTTAGTGTTTTAACATTTTTGGAATGTAAGCAGGGTCAGTCTGCATAGAGTCAGCAAGGTTGTTACTCCAGGGACCTAGTACAGGCTTGCTGACCTGGCTGCAGCATCCAGTCTTGCTGGGAACAAAGCCTGCCCCTATCAGTTGCCCTTTGATATTTTGTTTCTTTGGATTTTTACATCATGGAAGGTGGATGGTATTGAGTAACTGAAATGAATGTAATAAAGCAGTCTTTTCATTCGTACATGTTATCTGTATATTATACTTTTGTGTAATAAAATAGCTTGTTGGTTTTTGCACTTACCTAGAATTTCAAAGTTGTTGGAGAGATGTTTCTTATATAAGGTCATTTCAGTACCCATCAAATCAAAATGATATAGTTGTGTGATTTGCAGTTGGTATTTTTATTAATTTGTTGGCATTCTCCTTAAATTAACAAAATACAGAACATCAGCAAAGTGACAGAATAGATGATCCCCAACCCTCCCTCTCGTAGAAAGACCAGCTAGCAAGCTATCTATAGACAAGACAACTTTGTGAATATTTCAGAGCTAGGGGTGAGACTGAAGCACCCAATGGACCACAGAGACCAAGAAGGGCTGTGTTAGAAGGGCACTAAGAGTGTTTTCATTTTGACTGCATTTTCCCTCCCCCAGAATGACAAAGCTCTACACTGATAAGACCCCATGGGGCCTATGGTTTCTCCAGGGATAAAAGCCCAAGATGATATCATTTTCTTCTGCATACTTTCTAGAAAGCCTAGTTGGATCTTGCCCTACAGGGATCACCAGGGGCTGGACCATCAGGGATCAGACAGAGATGGAAAAGTGGGGAGGGGCTACAGCAGTGATTTTTGATTTGGATTTCCCTGATAATTAGTAATGTTGAACACCTTTACATGTAAGCCATCTGTATATCTTCCTTGGAAAAATATCTATCCAGATTCTCTGCCTGTTTTTTAGTAGGTTTAGGTTTTTTTTTTCTATTAAGCTATAGGTCTTTATATATTTTGTATATTACCCTTAATATTACCTGTAGACTCTGGTGGACCACATTTCTATGGGTGGTGGTACCTGAGCAGAAATCTCAGTCAGTGGCTTTACCCATTTGCAGTCCCCTTTGGACAGGGAACTTGGTCAGCACTTCTGTCTGTTTTAGGTTCCCAGCCAATGGGCTGAACTGGCTGTGGAGACCATTTTGTGTCCCCACTCGGACAGGGAAGCAAGTTGGCAGTTTTGCCCAACTGCTGAGCATACCCTCTAGTCCTTGTGGACTGGAAAGGCTGGCTAGAGATTCTGGGCAGCTGCAGAGCCCATTCTACAGCTCCACTGAGGCCAAAAAACTAAGTCAGCAACCCTGCCCAGCTGTGGAACATAAATTCCTCCTCTGCCTGACCTGGGAAGCAGTGACCTGGGGCAGCCTTGGAATGAAGCCTATTCTGAAAATATGGGAAGTAAGAATAATCTTAAAAAAAAATCTAAAATCAAGAAAAGAAAAGGAAAATATATTAAGTAAAACAAGAAACTAAGATTCTAGAAGATATTACTATCTGGAGGAAAATAGAGAAGGGAGTGAAGCAGAATGAAGCAGAATGGGTGAAGCTCAGCCAGTGACAACAGCTACTTCCACAACATAGCCTGCAGCCTACCTGACCAGGGAGTCTAGAAAGTGACCCCACTAGATGATGCAGCATAGCTTCCAGCCTCATCCAGCTATGTATCTGAGGGCCCCGTCTGACCAGGGAGCCCTGCCAACAACCTCTCCAATGTGGAGCATAGCCTGTGGCTTATTTCAAACTATGCTAAAGAGCTATAGTAATTTAAACAGTATGGTACTGGCATAAAACAGACACATAAACTAATGGAGCAGAATAGAGAGCCCAGAAATAAACCCATGCACATACAGTCAGCTTGTGTTGGACCAGAGATCCAGGCACATTGAATGGGGAAATGATAGTGTTTTCAATAAATGGTGTTGGAAAAACTGTATAACCACAGACAGAAAAATGAAATGGGACCTCTGATACTTGTCAGCTACAAGGAAGAAGGAAATCCTGTCATTTGTGACAACACGGACGGATCTTGAGGGCGTTATGCTCAGTGAAATAAGTCAAAAATTAACTCAAAATGGATTAAAGATTTAAACATAAGACCTGATACTGTAAAATTCCTGGAAGAAAAATAGGGAAGAAGCTACTTGAATTTGAACTTGGCAGTGATTTTTTTGGCAATGATTTTTTAGATATGACACCAGGGGTACACATTCGAGGGTGCTCAACATTACTAATTATCAGGGAAATCCAAATCAAAATCACAATGAGATATCATCTCACACCTGTTAGAATGGCTGTCATCAAAAAGACAAGAGACACCAGGTGTTGGCAAGGATGTGGAAAAAGAATCTTTGTGCATTATTGGTGGGAATGTTTATCAGTTCCACTACTGTGGAAAGCAGTTGGAGTTTACTTAAAAAATTAAAAGTAAACCACTGTATGATCCAGTAATCCCATTTTTGGGTAAATATCTTAAGGAAATGGAAACAGGATATCAAAAAAAAAATCTGCTTTCTCATGTTTATTGCAGCATTAGTCACAATAGCCAAGACGTGAAAACAACATAAGTATCCATCAACAGATGAATGATACTTGTCAGCTACAAGGAAGAAGGAAATCCTGTCATTTGTGACAACACGGACGGATCTTGAGGGCGTTATGCTCAGTGAAATAAGTCAAAGAAAGACAAATTGGTGTGGTATCATATGTGAATAAAGCTGGATTCTTAGAAACTGAGAATAGAATGGTAGTTGCCAGGGGCTGAACTTGGGGGATCTGGGAAGATGTTTACAGGTTCAAACCTGTAACAAGTGATAAATGTGTTCTGGAGATATAATGCACAGCACAGTGATTGTAGTCAACGGTACTGTTTTAAAAATTTCAAGGTTTCTAAAAGACTAGATCTTGATTGTTTTCACCACAAAAAAATGATAATTATGTGGCATGATAGAGGTGTTAGCTAGTGCTGTGGTGGTAATCCTATTGTAATTTTAATTTATAAATGTATCAAATCACATTGGACATCCTTAACACAATGTTATATGTAAGTTATATCTCAAATTTTAAAAAAATATTTTTGTATCCTAAAAATATTCTCTTCCATGCAGCCCTAAAAAATTTGCTAACCAAATATCCCCATTGCAGACTTTTTAAAATAGTTTTCAAATGAAAGAAGAAAAATGCATGTGATCTGTAAGAAATATATGGGAAGTAAGAATCCTCTTAAAAAAATCTAAAACCAAGAGAAGAAAAAGAAAATATATTAAGTAAAACAAGAAACAAATACTAGAAAATGTTACTATCTGGAGAAAGATGGAGAAGAGACTGAAAATCAAATGAACCTGAGTGGGTGGTTACTAACGAGTAATAGGGGAAGATAAACATACTGATAAGTTTAAGAAACCAATAGAAATTAATAAACATGGATGAATCTTATGTTAAAGAAAATCACTGTCAGAATAAAAATAAAATAAATAATTTTTTTATTATGTTCAGTTAGCCAGCATATAGTACATCATTAATTTTTGATATAGTATACAGTAATTCATTAGAAAATACATAATATTTAAACTAGAAGAAAAACACTTGATCAATCTGACAACTGGAAAGGAGAAAAAAGTCTATGAAAAAAGTAGAAAATATTTTTAATGGAAAAATACAAAATAAGATAATAGAAAAATACCTACTATAACAGTAATTATAATAAATGCAAATGGTTAAACTTGTCAAATAAAAAGGCAGGTCTTTAGGTTGAAAATTTAAAATATAGTTTTGTCAGTAAGAAATATATGAAAAATAAGATGCAGAAAAATTGAGAAGGATAAGAATATTATACAGATAAGTATAAGAACAATGGAATAACATTATATCTAAAAAATTAAAATTAAAATGTATTATTAAAACAATCATAGGGGACAAAGAGAAATATTACTTAAAAAAAACCCAGGAATAGCAGAAATATGTGAATGAATAAGTGTACCATAAGAATAGATAAATCAATAATTTTAATGGTAGATTTTAATATACTAACATACCTACCAAGCAGGGAAAAAATATACAGTAATGTCTATGACCTAAACAATGTAAAAAATAAGCCTCAACTATTAGATAGACAACTTTTCACTTAACAGAGAATATCGAAGCTTTACATACTATAAACATTTAAAAAATTAAATATTAAATTGAGCCCTAGTACATTTCATGGTATAAATATTTTGCATACCACATCTTCTATCATAATACAATAAAGTTAAAGATTAATTATAAATAGTTTAAAAAGTATGTTTGGAAATATATATTGCCATATTACCCTTGTTTTTAAAAGGAAGTCAAGAAATATTTAGAACTGATGGAAAACCTTGTTCTTCAAAATCCATGGGACAGCTAAAGGAGTACTTAAAGGGAAATTTAAATACGTTTATTAAGGAAGAAGAAAGATTAAAATAAATTAGCAAATCATTCAACTCAAGGTGTTGTTGAAAGAGCCACAGAGTAAACTTAAAAGAGCAAACACCAAAGAAATAATAAAGACAGAAAGATCAGTAAAATGGAGAACAAATATTAAGTAATGAGAATAGTAGCAAAACCAAAGCTGGTTGGTTCTTTGAACAGATTAATAAGATAGACCAACTTCTGGAAAAATTTGAGTTTATTCAAAACAGGTATTTTGACTTGTCACCTAATTGCAGAATTCTGTGTCTTTGAATTTAGTTAATGGAAGATTATTGTTATCTTTTGCTGTTGATATATTTCTTTGTTTCTTCATGTTCTTTGGAGTTTTCTCATTTATTTTTTATTATTCATTCATTTATTTAATTATTATTTTAATTATTATTTATTAATTTTTAAAGATTTTATTTTATTTGTCAGGCAGAGATTACAAGTAGACAGAGAGGCAGAGGCAGGCAGATGGAGAGAGAGGAGGAAGCAGGCTCCCTGCTGAGCAGAGAACCCGATGCGGGGCTCAATCCCAGGACCCTGGGATCATGACCTGAGCTGAAGGCAGAGGCTTTAACCCACTGAGCCACCCAGGTGCCCCTTATTAATAATTTTGTGAAAAAGATTATTTATTTGGCTGAGAGAGAGAGTGCACACAAGCAGGGTGAGCAGCAGAGGGAGAGAGAGAGAAACAGGCTCTCTGCTGAGCTGGGAGCCTAAGGTGGGGCTTGATCCCAGTACCCGGGATCATGACCTGAACCAAAGGCAGATGCTTAACTGTCTGAGCCACCTAGGTGCCCCTGGAGTTTTCTCATTTAAAATAGCAGACACCTCGTGAAATCTTTACTTGTCTTTGGGTGAGACATATTTTTCGTTGGTCCTGTTTATATCTAGACTTTCTCCAACCTTGTATGGATACACCTGCTCACAGTTCTTCTGCTTATTGCAGAATTTTTAAGCTTGTATATTGTCTCTGGTTCTTACAACTCATCCAGCTGGTGCTGGGAATCTCTCTGTCTCTTCCTCTCTCTCTTTTTTTCAGAAAGTGGCAATGAAGTTCAAGATTGTGGATTCTCCCTTGCCCCCAGACCCTGGGCTGTTTTTTTAAGGGGACTCCCTGTTTACTTGGAGGCATACACAAAGAGCTGGCTGAATAGAAGTGGGGAGGTGTGGGTTTAGCTCTGAGGACATTGGGGGTACCCGCAGGTGTGGGGATCTTCAGGTGAGGTTATACCAGTGGCTTGTGGGCAGGTTTCCCCCTGAGAGTTAGCAAGAACTGTGTGCCTTTCGTGTCCTTTGTATTCCTTGTATTCTTGTCTTCCTCTTTTCTTATCGTCCTCCCCCCAATCATGACAGGGAGCTGGAAAGATACAGGTTTATCCAGCAGTGTCCCAAGCCCTGGGCAGCTGAGCATTTACTCATCACTCTGCCTTTCCCCTGTGGAATAGAATGTCTCTGGCTAGTTCAGCCCTGCACTGTGCTACCTTGGAAGAGGGGCAGTACTGGCAAAGTTCCCCTTTCCCTCTCCAGTGCATCCAGACTCATACTTTTCTTTTCCATTGGAATGCTATTACCTCTCCTTGGAAAGGCTGGATTTCTGCAAAGGCTCTGTCATCCATAGGTGTCTACCCAAGTCATCACTTTCCTAATTTTCCCCAACTGCAGCTGACAGGGGCTGTGGACAGTGTACAAACTCCTGCTGGTTCTGCAGCCTCTACTGGGGTCTGCCTGCCTCTACCTAATGCACAGGAGGGTGAGCCTCCTCCTAGGAGTGTGGTGCTGGGTCCCACAACTACATGGAGAGACTTTTGTTCATGGATGGGTACAGAATTAGTTGATAAAGAAGGACAAAAGGAGGAATGTCTGATAGAACCATGATGCTGATGCTGAAACAGCAATAGTGCTACTAAAACATTTTGAATGACATTTTGACTGGATATAAAATTCCAGGTTCAGATCTTTGCTTCTTTAATACTTTAAGAGATAATGTCAGTTTTTAAAATTCATCTAATTCTGCTGTTGAGGAAGTCAGTATCAATATGATTCTTGTTCCTTTGTACGTTTACGGGTGATCTGCTTTTTCTGGAATCTTTAAAAGTTTTGCCCGTCTTTAATATTCTAATTTCACTTTAACATATCAATGTGTGGTTTCCTTCTTCTTCTGTTCTTCTGTTTGGCACAGAATTGACACTTCCAATATAAGATATTTCAGCTTTTTAAATACTAAGACATTTATCTCCATTTATTTTTTCCAATGTTTCTTCATTCCTTCATTTTTATATTTTGTCTCCTCTTAAGACTTTTTTTTAAGCTCTATGCGGTCTGAAGGTATTACGTGCAGGAGGTCAAACAGTTTGGTGGGAGGTAGCAGGGTCATTTCTTGGACATGCTTTCCCCTCCCAGCCAATCCTTCCAGTTTCAAAAAAGTTTGTCCCTCATTAAGTTTAATACTTTACCAAGGATTTACTCAAAGCTCTTTAGCTTGATTAGCATTGACTTTTAGTCACAAAATGCTAGTTCTTTTCCTATTTATTTACACATTATCTAAAACCTCTACCTCCTACTTTTTAATAACTCCACTTTCTTGAGAATAATTTTTAAATGCCAATGTTTTGATAATACAATTAACATTATTTCTGAAAGTGTATACGCTGAGCTGTCAAAAGGTATGATTTACTGTAAGACTTCTGAGGCCAAGTACGTTTGGGAAATGGTGAAATAGACAAAGCTAAGCATGTTTCTCTTCCTTGCAAGACTTCCTATAGTCTTAATATGTTCACATATATAGGTAATCTCTAACAGACAGGATGGAGATAGAGATTTATGGGGTCTCCCAAGGTTATTTATATACGTACACTTTTTATTTTGAGGAAACCTCCTGCGGGCTAGTGTTCTCCAGAACATATTTAGAGAAACGCTAGATGAATGGTAGGATTTTTAGAGCTGAAATATAATTCAGAGATGATTTATCCCAATTTTGAGCCTTTGAGTTACCTGAAGTCAAATAATTAACGGCAGACCTAAACTTAAAGCTCAGGTCTTCTGAAGCTGAACCTGAAGTCAAATAATTAATGGCAGACCTAAACTTAAAGCTCAGGTCTTCTGAAGCTGAACATGGTTTCTGTCAACTGTTTTATACAACTTTTGTTTAAAAAAAAAGGCTTTTAAAATTATGTTTTCATTGTGCCAAACAAAGCAATTAGGCCTGTGTTTTAGAAGGTTAAATTAAATGTAAAACCAGTGCTCTTTCTGTTACCTGAATAACACTCTCTAGAATTGTTACCATTTTCTTTTTGATTGGAACTATATCTGCTTTTCAGGAAAGGGAAGTGTTGCCATTAGATTTTGACATTTTCTGTCCATGCAGAAAGCAATCCAGAAATAGCTGGAGACCAGGAGATCTATGGATGGGAGTGAGTAGAGAGGAAGAATGGGAACAGAGAAAGAGCTTTCTAGATGAACGATATGGGACAGCTATTTCTGTCCTGTTATTTGGAAATATTAGCATTCTGCACTTACCTTAGGCATTTATCCTTGCCTATTACAGACTAGGGAGGCAGTGGCAAGCAGCCTGCTCCATTGTCAGTCCCAGTGAGCCTGCATCTCCACCCTCCTGCTCCCCATGCTTGCCAGCAAGTTTGTAACTCCAAGAAGCTGATCTCACCTCAGGCTCTTGGGAGAGAGTATGTCTTAGGACTGGGAAAATCCTTGTCAGCCCGTCCTATTAGGAAACATCGAAGATAACCATGACAGTCTTCTCATCATTTTTCTTCAGTTTTCCTGACCTGATACAGGGAAATGAACGTGGAAGTTACCTCTACAGATTTCAGGGGGTGCATGGCCCTATTAACATCTTGCTTTCAGACTTCCAGCATCTAGAATTAAGACAGTAAACGTCATCTTAACAAACCTTAATGATTAAATGGACCTTTGGATGCTGAAAAAAATAAATAAAAAAAAAAGATAAATGGACTTTTGGAGATGTCTAGGATCTAGTCCATAAGCTCAAAACATCAGTCCATAAGCTTTTTGAAGAACCACAGATGAACTTCATAGCATCTGAAAATCCCTGAAATGGTATGCAGAATATTGTGATTAAGTCCATTTTTCAGGGAAAGGAGTTCATGGGTTTCATCAGATTCTCAAGTGAGTCAGTATCCCCCCAAAACTTAAGAACCGGGGCACCTGGGTGGCTCAGTGGGTTAAGCTGCTGCCTCTGGCTCAGGTCATGATCTCAGGGTCCTGGGATCAAGTCCCACATCGGGCTCTCTGCTCAGCAAGGAGCCTGCTTCCCTCTCTCTCTCTGCCTGCCTCTCAGTCTACTTGTGATTTCTCTCTGTCAAATAAATAAATAAAATCTTAAAAAAAAAAAAAAAAAGAGAAACTTAAGAACCATTGATCAAGTCTAATTTTCCTAGATTACAGAGTTGAGGAAACTGAGTCTCTGAGAAGCCAAACGACTTTAATTGTAAAATCATGCAGTTTTTAGTGGAAGTTAGACTTACAGTACTTTTTCAGTCCAATTCAAGTTAGTATTCTAGTATTAACATATGTTACTTAAAAAAAAAAAAAGAAAAGCACATTTCCATATTTGGGCATTCAAGTTTTGAAGAGAATCTGGGTCCCATATGGGATTGCCTATTCCCAGATGAGATTCTTAATGCTTGTTTATAAGATATTCAGAAGTGAAAAGATAGAGTGATTCCTGCTGCTATGTTACCACTCATTTTTTCCTTCACTCTTTTGCTCAGTATCTCTTCTTTCCTAGTTACTTAAAAATAATCATAATGAGAAATAAAAGTTGCAGGGTAATCTCATTTTGTATATGAGGTAGGTTTTGTATCAATCGGAATCCAGCTAGGAAACAATCTAGACTTTTCAGCAGAGGGAA
Organism: Mustela nigripes; assembly: GCF_022355385.1. NCBI lineage: Eukaryota > Metazoa > Chordata > Mammalia > Carnivora > Mustelidae > Mustela > Mustela nigripes. Next base: position 34,925,279 of record NC_081561.1, on the reverse strand, counting down.
TTTAACAAAACCTTTGGTCACACAGGGGATGAAAGAACTCAGCGGCCAAGCAGGTCACGGGGAGGCAAACCAGAGAACAAGAATAGCACACTGCTCCCCTCATCTTGTCAGAGGGAGGGGGCAGAAATGGGGTTTCCATATCCTAAAATTTGAGGTTCTCTGAACCATGGTGGAAGGTCTTGTGGGAGCTAGATCCACACTGGAGGAACAGCCATTTCCAGTGGCACCACTGAAAATAGGGAGAGAGAGATAGAAGGAGGCAAAGAGAAAAGAAAGACTCTGGCTTCACTACTCAAGCATTCTGATCTCCTGCCAGGACCTTCCATTGGCCAGACCTACCCGGAAGGCATAGGGCAAGAGACTCTAGGAGCTGTAGTTCCCTGAAATACAGACCGCAGTAGGAGAGGGGAGTAGGATGGACATGAGAGGGGAACAAAAAAGCGGCCAACTGGCAAAGATTTAAAAACAAACAGGAAAAGCTAGGCAGTGAAGACCAAAATGCCACCTTGGGGATGAACTCACATCTTCTATGAAATTTAGCACAGCCAGTTTTACCTCTGGTATTGGAACAGATAGTGCTTTTTTTAAAAAAATTGAGAACTGCATGACATATTTGGCTTTACTCTGGAGTCATCTTGTATGAAAAATATGAATATTTCAATGCTAAAATCACTCAGTTCAGTACATGCTCAAACCTTGAAAGGTTGCCAGAAACCGAGAACGGGGGGTAAAAGCAAGTTCACACCTTGCATTCCAGACTCACTTAGAAATCTCAGTTGCTCTCTTTCTCTCTCTTTCTCTGGATGGGTAGATAGATACAGATATGTGCTACAGTGGGTGGAAGAACTACCTCCACTATTGGCTGATAATTCTCTCCTTATCCTTCTCTTTTTCCTTCTTTCTTTTCTTCCAGAGACTATATGCTGCTGTAATGCTGCTCAGTCCCACTGAATTTGACAGTGTACTGCGTATTCTGCTTAGGGATGAAAATACAGTTTGTGAGACATGGTTCCCGAATTTAGTGTGCTTGTTTGGAATCAGTAGAGTTTATGGGACTACTGAAAAAGATTTCAAAAAGAGAAGACAGTGCAAGAAGCTAGTTTATTTTTTGTGGTTGGAGTATTTTTGGGGGGAGAACTGTTTTAAGAAATTCATCATCTGAAGTGTGTTGATCACTCATTACATAGACTTAGTGACACATCAGGGAACGAAATACTGTATAGAAAGCAATATTTCCGTAAAGATTGGTAATTTTGATGACTCTTTGCCCACATAAAAATTATTCTAACAGAATTATAAAAAATTCTACCCATGATTTATTCCTCTTCTGTCTTGATCATCAGTTGGTAAAATAGTGTATTAAGGTAGTGATAGGATGTCACTTTGACAAAGTCAGAAGAAATGAAACTAGGAGCCATCTCTGTGTTCACTTAAGTAAGAAACTTGATTAGTGGTCTAGTAGGTGGTCTTCATTATTAACCAGTTAGTATTGATCAGCCACTGATTAACTGTTATTGAATGTAACATTCATTAAATAAAACAATAATATAATTTCTCGTTGATCATAATCACAGACATTCTGTGTGGGTATTCCCCCCATATCAGGTAAGAAAACCAAACTTTAAGGAGGTGAAATGATTTGCCAAAGACCATGTAGTATTTGTGATATTTGTAATATTTGTAATATTTGTGAGCTAGGGATGAGATCCTGTTCTCCTGACTGTACTAGCCTTGTCCTATGAGATCGCATGGTTTCATGAAAACTACTGCTAAGGCATAGGCAAAGAAGGGTTATAAATGATTAGACAAAATTTAGTAATATAAATGATTTGTTAAAAAGTGTTTGATAGGGGCGCCTGGGTGGCTCAGAGGGTTAAAGCCTCTGCCTTTGGCTCAGGTCATGGTCTCAGGGTCCTGGGATCGAACCCCACATCGGGCTCTCTGCTCAGCAGGGAGCCTGCTTCCTCCTCTCTCTCTCTGCCTGCCTCTCTGCCTACTTGTGATCTCTGTCTCTCTGTCAAATAAATAAATAAAATCTTTTTTAAAAAAGTGTTTGATAAAGTATTTTTTCAGATTCACCTGATTTCTCAACAAAATAGCTGATATGACTTTAGCCATTAATTATTAAATTGGGAAAATAGGAAGACTATAATAGTGATTCTTTCCAAATCTTTGAATATAAACTCAAAAAGTGTTTTGAAAAATCTTGACTCAGAACAAGCAGAATGTAATTTTATCAGAAAACAGTTTTAACTTTGTGTTAGTTACACAAAAATTTCAGTGATTTCTGTAAAGTAAAAATAGTACATACTATATTTTCTCAACACAAGAAAGGAAAGTAAAAACTGATGTAGAAAGATTTAAAACAACGTATACATTTGGAAATTAAAAAATATATTTCAATATATTTTAAAGAGTACTAATGAGTTCTATAAAAATTAAAATAATCATCTATTAGAAGTAAGTGAAAATTAGATGCCTTAATACCACAAAAAGCCTATAAGATATTACTTAAATAACATTAAATGTTTCAGTCTTAAAGGGATTTAGTACAAAATGAACATGTTTATAATTTTTGGTTAAGGAAGACTTAGAAAAGTTAGATAACTGAAAGCCACAAAGAAAAATACTGATGGATTTAATTATATGAAATTTAAAACTTTGGCAAATGACACCATAATCAGTGTTAGGAAACTGACAGAGATTCAAGATTGCATATTTGTAGCATATAAAGTAAAAGCTTAATATGCAGAAAATATACAGATGTCATGCTTAAAGAAGCTGTCAATATAATAGCAAAATGGTGAAAGATAGATAATTCAGATGGAATATAAATGGCTAAGAAACTTGAAAAATATGTAAATTAAAGTAAAATGAGGTAATACCTTTTTCCTCATTGTAACCATTTTAACGACTGGTAAACATTTGAAAGGTTAGTGATATAGTTATAAGGGCAAGCATATGGGGAAACATAAACTGTCCATAGACTGTTGGTTGGAGAGTAAATTTTTTTTTTTTTTTTTAAGATTTTATTTATTTGACAGAGAGAGAGAGAGATCACAAGTAGGCAGAGAGGCAGGCAGAGAGAAAGGAGGAAGCAGGCTCCCCGCTGAGCAGAGAGCCCAATGTGGGGCTCGATCCCAGGACGCTGAGACCATGACCTGAGCCGAAGGCAGAGGCCCAACCCACTGAGCCACCCAGGCGCCCCTGGAGAGTAAATTAATACAGCATCTTTGGAGGGCAAATTGGCAGTTCCAACTTAGATTAAAAACATGAAGATTCTTGAAACCGGTAATGTCAGTTGTAGAAATTTATTATATTGTATTTGCATAAGGATGCTCATTTTGGAATTGTCTGTAATTAAAACAATAAAATGCACATACTTTTGGATATTAAGTAAATATGATATATCCATTTTTTTTTCAAGATTTTATTTATTTTGGAGAGAGCAAGCATGAGCTGGGGGAGGGGCAGAGAGGGAGAGGGAGAGAGAATCTGAAGCCTACTCCACCCTGAGCTTGGAGACTGACAAGGGGCTTGATCCTACAAATGCAAGATCATGACCTGAGGCAAAACCAAGAGTCAGACACTTAACTGATTGAACCACCCAGGTGCACCAATATATCCATTTTATAAAATACCCTTCTAGAAAGAATGTGTAGATAGATCTATGTATACTATGTATACAGTAATAGATTGTATCTAGGTTAAAAAAAAAATATATATATAGGTATCAAATTCCCACAGTTCCAATATGTGCATTTCCCTCTTCTTAACAGATCTGCAATTAGAATGCAATGTGGAAAGTTATCTGCCAGGAATAAGAAGAACTCATAACCTAGTCATCGCAGGGACTGTGCTATGCAGAGATGTCCTCAGTTCTTATGATTATCACTTCAGCATAATTATGCCATGATTACCTACACACACGGTTGAGTTTTAAATCTGGATCCTTCATTGTCACACACACGTACTGGAAAAAATTCATACCAAAATGAAGCAGCAATGCACAAAGTTATTTGTGCCAAAGAATGAATGTTATTCTATAGGAAATGCAATGAGAAATTGCAGAAATTGCCGAGAATGTCCCAGTAGATCACAGAATTTTCAAAGCTAGAAGAGGTTGCTATGATCTTTTCATGTGTTATGAGGGATTATTGCACAGATAGGCCACACTTGCCTGTCAAAAACCTGTCTAGCTTTAAGGAAAGATCATTTAACTTCACTGGATGAGAAAATCAATTAAGGGAAAAATAAACAGGAAATAGAACCAATATCTTCTCTATGATTTGAAATCCTATGTACTTAAGATGCTAAAAAGTTAAAATCATCATCCTGGGTAGTAAAGAGCAGAGGTCACCTGTAGCGTATGCTAAAGAGTGATAGTCAGAAGTGATTCAGAAGAATCTTTATAGACTTTGTCCATGAGAAGGCCTTAGACTCAGACTTTAATTGTGACTTGATTGACCTTGCTGTTGGAACCCCTTCCAGCTGTGTAACCTATAGCCTTTAACCCAAACTCTCAGGTGAGTGCACCCATACTAAAACATTCGCCTGATCCAAGGTCATAGTCTCTTTTCTTTGGTCTCAGGTATATGTAAGTATGAGTGCATGTGTGAATACATATATAGTATTAGTAGAATTTTGCAATCTTTTGGCATATGTGCTATTATTTCCTTTTAGGTCAAACTTTGTCCTTCCCTTCTGGAACATGATGAGATATGACCCTACTTATGTGTGTGATGGCCGCGAAGGATAGTTGGGGTGGGTCTTGATAAGAATGGACACCCTTGCAGGACATCTGCCCTTGGTGAAATACTACGTGAGCTTCAAGCAAGGAATGGCTAGTCTTCTCAGTTCTGGGAGGGCAAGCTGCCTCCCTAGCATGGACAGCTAGTACTGCCTGGGTGTTAAATCCTCAAGTCAGGGGAGTGGTGACTGCTGAAGCTGATTCAGGGTCTTATAATAAAAGGATCAGCTATCAGATGTGACAGAGTATAATTTCTGTATGAATTATGCTTCAAAAGTCATGTTGCTGCACATACTGCATACCATCTATCTAAGAAAGAGGCAGGTGGTAGAAAACCAAACCAAACAAAACCATTGAACTTATGGGCATTTTCAACAGGTATGCACTGAGCCTTGTCCCCTTCTGTTTTAGGACTGCTTCTGTTGCTAGAATGCTCTCTGTAGAATAGTTCAGCCCAAATACTCATGCAGACCATGTTCAAATACATAAAGGCTAACTTATATTTCTTGTACTGTATTCATCTGCACAACAAGCCTTACACTTCACTTTCTATTAAGTCCACGTATCTGTTACTGACGATAGAAACATCCATGGAATTTCTTTTGTTTCCTGTGTACTTCATGGTTTAATCTTCCCCCAAACTGTCTCCTTCCTGTCTCCATCCTAACTGAAATGCTAGTAGACTGCATGTAAATCAGACTCCTTTTGGATATTTCCATTTTTTCTTTCCCAGGCAAAAAGAAAAAAAAAAATCAACTTGGGGACCTTGCCTTTTATTGGAGTATAATTATCCCTTGTGTACATTTTGAAGTCATCTGCATTATAATGGAAGAACTGCTTTCATTCTTCTTTCTCCAGCTTTTTTTTTTTTTTTTTTTTAAAGTTCATTTAAAAATGATTAGCCCACTTTACAGACTCATCATTTTTGGACAGGAAAAGACCCACCATTAGATCATCTGATTTCATCCTGCCTAGCACCAGAGCTATTCCCACAATGCATTTGCCAGTGATAATCTTGGTTCATTTAAAATGTTTCAAGCACTAGCATTTATAATAGTCCCTTGGGGTATAATACAGAGTAAGAGGCTTCATTTAGGAAAATTCTCTTCTTTTCCAAGACATACATAATCCCTACACAAAAAACTTACAAATAGATATACATAGTAATGTTTTGACTTGGTTCCTATTTTAAGAATTTTATTCTAGGACTTTAAATTGAATAAACTCTCTTCTATGCTCTTGGATTAGAACTTTTCTGCCTTACATGCAACTATCCTGCTTTTCTTTCTCTCTCTTTCTTTTTTCCTTCTTATTTTTTATTTAACATCTGTAGAACCATGGTAGGAGCTAAAATGTCAAATATATCCTATTTTTTTTTATTATTTTCCACTTATTTACATAAAAATAGCCATGCATGATAAAGTTGAAAGCAGTGAGATGACATCCTTGATTTTAATTCTTTCTCTGTAGTGTGTTGGCTGTGCCAGAACTATCCTAAGCCACCTTTTCAAGATTCAGCTTGGTTCCTGTGTCTTTTATGAAGTTTTGCCTTGCTATTTAGACCTGATTAATGTCTCCCTTGTCAAAATCTTTTACATAATTCTTAATTTTGCCAGAGTGTTGTTATTTGCTATTACTATGCATTCTTGTGCTATAAGGGGTTGAGTAACCTACTGGAATTTGGGGACTTTGTCTTGTCCACCTCTGTCAATGAGCAATGCAGTCAGCTAACACAGTAACTGTACTGGAGAAGTAGGTGGATTGATTTTTTAGTTGTTTTCTTATAATTTGATCATGTTTTTTATGACTGGCTTAAAAAACTTTAGTATTCTAATTGTTAATCCAATTTAATATATTTAGATTTATAGTAAAATACTTCAGAGGAGTTGTGACTTCATGATTTGAAGTCCCATTGTACCAGGTTTTGATTTATCTCCTTGGTCTCACAGGCTTGTCATTTGTTTGATGTCTGTGTTTGCTTTTCTGCTGTTGTCCCCTGCTTGGTGTCACCATAAACTAGGATCTCTTGAGTGGGAGGTGGTGTTCCATATAGGCTCCACCATGTGGCCAAAAGGCTCCACTATGTGCGGGTTTCCTCTGGGACCCCTGCATGGTTGCTTGACATGATTTAGGTTAGCTCCCATAGGTGTAGCATTCCTGATCCTCCCCACTCCCCGCGCCAGCCTTAAAAACTAGGATCCCTACCACTCTTCCGACTGGATTGCTGATATGTTGTTGGCTTATTCTTGGTGAAATTTGGGCCCACAATAAATGCAGATTTCCCTATATCAAATTTGATGGTGGGAGAAACTTTTGAGATTATTTTAGAATACAGCTCCCCCTGTTCCATAGAGCCCCAAACTTCATAGGAAACACACTTGTACCTACATCTCTTCTCTGAATCACCCACCTTTCAATCAGCTTCAGAAGTGGGGAGTGGAGATGATCAGTGGTAACAGGGACAAACCCTTCACACTTCTGACACTCTTCTATAAGTCCCCTGCTTCCTCTCCCATTTGTTTTTTATATCTCCTTCTGTAACAGCAGGGGGGAATGCCCCATTTTTGGATTTGCCTACTTCTCCTACCTCTTACCCTGCCTCACACCTCTCACTGTGTCCTATGAAACCAACATTTTACATTCTAGTATCTTTACCCTCAGCAGTTTATGCAGGGTGATCATTGGGAAGGAAAGTAGAAGATGCCATTTCAGATATCACGTTTAGTGTGCTAAAAACAATCCTTCATGTATCCTGTTCCATTTGAATTTTGTAATGCTTAGTCTTCAACAGGTGATTGTTCAATTATTCTGAGCAGTGCAAGGCGAGAAATTTAAGATAGGTGACTCTCCTTAGTAGAGTGAATGCCATTCTGTGACAATCAGGTTTCCTGACAATGTGTTATTTCATGAAATTCTCCCACTTCAGTCTCAAACCCATATTCTCTACTTTTTGAGGGCCAATCATGGGCAAGAATATAACTACCAATTGGGCCTAAATGTCTCTCTTCTAGAAGTTTTGTGGAAATGAGCTGTATTACTTCCCAAATAGTCATATTATATCACCCTGAAGAGCCCAACTGTTCTCATACTTCATATTTCTTCATCTTCCACCATCTTTAGGGGCTGAGGGAAATGGGGAGGTACAAGGTTTTTGTTTTTTTTTTTTTCCCTTCTGAGAACAGCAGGCCCATGGGTGGTCTTTGCTCTGACTGTTAGAGAAATTTATTCCAACTGGGCAAAATGACAATCAGCTGGCAGTGAGAATGTGTTGTGAATTTTGAATAGTAAAAATTCTATTTCCTTTTAATAATAAGAGGAGCTTATTGATTCATCTGTTTATTCATTTACTTATTAATTTGTTCTTCAAATGGGCATTGGGCATCTGGCATAGGATTAGATGCTGGGAATGTAGAGATGTAAATGATTGATGAAGACTCCATCAAAATATTAAATGTGGTTTTCTCTATATGGTTGGTTAAGAGTGATTTTTATTTCCTTTGTTTTTCAGAGTTTTAAAAATGAAGACATAACTGTTACTATTAGGATGAAAATATGATAAATATTTTTTTCTTGGTTGCTCTTTTAAAAAACTGTCTAAGAAGGGAGAAGAAGAGACAGACTGTTGTTTGGGGGAGGTTTCGAGTCAAGAGGAGAGTCTTAAACATGGCCTTGCTCATGAGTATAGGTTAAGAAGAAAAGACGGTCTGAGGAAGAAGTATGAGATTGTTTAGATGGGCTAGGGCTTCTGAAGAGGATGAGGGGGTAGGAATATAGAATAAAGCAGAGGGATTCACTACAAACAGAATGGAAGACAATAGTATAAAGATGAAGGGGAAAAATAGGATAGATTTTCTCACTTCAAACACTGGCCATGCAGAGCAAGGTCATGGACTAGGATATTCCTTTAATCTGTCTTGCTTATGCATAGGCATCAACTTGGGTAGAACCAGAAAACCCACTGATAGCAGCTAATGTTACTGACTTTTATTTTCTTTGAGCAGTAGGTAAGTTCATCAACTGGGAAAGTAAGGGAGAAGTAGCAGCACTGAGTACTTAATTAGACTGATAAGGATCTGGGATATCCTTAAGATAGAATATGGAAAAATCCTCTCAAGGACAGAGAATTGTCTGTTAGCATTGAAAATCCAGGTGGGTTCTAGATCATAATTATGTAGGTGTTAAAATTCTCTCATAGGTCATTTGTGAAATCTTTTCAGCTGATGGCACTTACCAACTTATATATGGAATGAAGAAGATGAATAGGTGGATTGGTCCAGCGTTGGGATATTTTAGAAGTCAAAAAGGAATAGCAAATGGCAAGGGACTTAGGGTTTTAGTAAAGGGATTTTTTAGGTGATGGTTATAGTAAATAGGGAAGAAACATGGAAAGTGGAGGAATGAACCATATTGGAGGACTCCATATTGGAGAACCATATTGGAGAACTTATGAAGAGTAAGTTCAACAGAAAAATGCAATGTGACAGCAAGGTGTATAGGAGAGAAGAGCACTGGAATGTAACAGCTCAGGGCTGGGGTCTGGCTAGGTGAGGATATAGTGCCTTGCAGTGGTCAAGGGAGAAAATAGGGGGAGGGATGTGTAGAAATGACCTAGAGGTGACAGGAAAGTTTATGTTCTTCCAACTCATTTATTTTGCAGTTGAGGTAAAGCAAATGGTACCCAAGAAAGGAGTAAAAAAGTAAGTGAAGCTTAAAATGTGCAGAAATCATGAAGTTCCTTATAGAAGGGCTTGTCATCCTGGTTCGAGTATTTGTGATTGTCATCATTATTGACTGCTATACTTAAACTTATAATTAAGGAAGACTATCAAGTAGGCTAGCTGGTGAAAAATTCACATTTCCATGAAATATTTTTGCCATTAGGCTTTGGCCATCAAGATCAGGAAACAGGACAGTAATTGGGAGTAGAGCCAGGTTAGGGTCTTTTATTTGTTGTACCTCGATGCCCTAGTCCTTTGTGATCGAGAGGACAATTCCTGTACCTTGGTTCCATGAAACAAGGGGTCATTCTTACAGCTTATGATATTCACCTTCCCTATTCATGGGTCTACTGCCTTTAGCCAGGCCAGCAGCAGATACTTGCTTAATCTCCCGTCCACTCCCAGATATCAGGGTGGAGAAGCCAGAATCAGAGATGCTAGCAATGGCCTTTTGTCCATGGAGGAAATGCAGTGTCTGGGAGCAGTAGTTTGAAGAGAACTGGTCCAGTGGGGCTTGAGGGACCTCACAGATGCAGACTGAAGAAGCATATATGGGAGCCTCTGGCTGAATATAAATGAGCCCTGGACTATAAGAGAGTTTTACAAAAAATGAAGTTGGGAAGGCATCAGCCTCCTTCTGTTGTCTTTATGGCATTTTGTATAGTGGTAGGGAGTCTGAGGGCAAAGATGGTGTCTGAGCATATTTAACTCCTTGAAGAGTCAAGCTTTATTCCAGTGCCACATGCTGACCCACAGATACTGATCATACGGTTGGCATTCACACAGTTACCACCAAGTAGTCTTCATCTCTAATCTTGACCTTACTTTCTCTAGCTTTTGGCTCCCCCTACATTTGACCTCCTGTTGCTATTTCGTTTGTCCTTGGCTTAGGACCTCTAGCTTGCAGTTTCTTGGACTTCTTTTCCTGTGTTTGATAGTTTGCTTTTTGGCAAACGTGTTTCAATGACCTATCCTTGGAGGTTGGTAATGACGTGGATGATGTGAGAAGAGGATCTGAATAGGTCTAGGACATTCTTTACTTCTTTTATTTTGAGGATCTCATTGATATTCCAGTTATAAAGAGGGGGGCTCTACCGGTTGGTAGGGTGTGTGACTCTTGATCTTGGGGTTGTGAGTTCAAGCCCCACGTTGGGCATAGAGATTACTTTAAAATAAAATGTTAAAAAAAAGAATTAGTAACACCAGCCTTTAATAGGCATGTATAAATATTGTTTTGTTGCTTTTATAGTATTTGCTTGAATATCAGATATTTGGAAAATACCCATAATGCATTTAGTAGTGTGGGTTCTGTAATTGTCAAGCAATCCTTTTGTTTTCTTCTTTCTTCTTCTTCTTTTTTTTTTTTTTAAAGAGAGACAGAGGGGAGGGGGAAGAGCAGAGAAAGAGGGGAAGAGAGAATTTTAAGCAAATCTCTGTTGTTCAGTAATAATCTCATTATTTTGCCACAAAGAGTTTTAGATCTCTTCATGTGAGATGCCTTTTTTGGAGAAGCTCTTATGTGTCTCCTGTCTACTGAGCAAAATGCAAATATGACAGTCCAGGTCTACACAGAAAAGAAAGTAGGAGGTAACCATATATTTTCCAATAGTGTTGTTTGCATTGTGAAATGACTTAGAATATTATTCTCATATTAGCAAATTTAATAAATGTAATTCAGTCTAATAAAATAGAGAATTCAAAGCCTTTTTTTTTCAGTACTGCATATGTTATGTAAATGGAGATACCTATTAACATTGTAGGTTAGAAAATAGCTTTGTGTTGTGGGGACCCTAGAAACATCAGGAGGCTTCAGAGAACATGTTATAAGGAGGTTAAAATGACCAGGAGGGGAAAGGGGTGGGGGGTTGGGTGAAATAGGTGATGGGGGTTAAGGAGTGCACTTGTGATGGGTACCCAGTGTTGTTTGGAAGTATGGAATCATTATATTGTACACCTGAAACTAATATTATACTGTATGTTAACCAACTGGAATTGAAATAAAAGCTTAAAAAAATTATCTGGAGTGCATATCATTTTGCCATCTCTGCCATGGCCGTGTGTTGTCTTATTGCTCATGGGTTTGTTGACCAGCCTGTCTGCTCCCTCACATCCCTGTGCATTTGGGATATATGAGTTCTGGAAGATTGCTTGTACTACTTTGGACCTTACATGGGTGATATTAAACCCAGTGTAGGTCTAGAATTCTGAGATTCTTTTTCTTTAAATGTATGGGCTTGTGAAAAGACTTTTTAAGCAATGGAGAGCCCAGCTGACATGTTCCATCCCCCATGCTTGATGTAGGTGACCTCCTGATGGGTAATCTGCACACATATGTTACCTCTGCAGATCTGGTTTCATTCTAAATTCTTCACTTTTCTGCCCTGGAGTAAATTTTGTTCCACAGTCTTACAGCAACAAAGAGGAGTAACTCTGCCTCAGGCAGTTTGGAATTACCACAGGACCAAAACAAGGGAGTTTTTGTTTTGTTGTGATGGCATGTTCAGAATTTCACTAGCTGGTCTAATAATACATTTTTAATATTTAAATATTTTTGAAGTTTAAATCTAGTTTCCATTTTATCTTTTAAAAAATTGCTTTTGCTTTAATTGTATTATTCTGGATATGACCTTTGGAAAACAGAACTTTCCTGCTCTCAACACTTACTTCTCCCTAGAAAAAGAGCCAAGATTTTCACTTCAAGTAATTGATATCTCTTGATTGATGGCTTGATTGCCTTTTGACTGAAACTCATTCACTGTAAAATGTTGCCACAAGTAGCATATGTCTGCTAGGGATTTTATGCTAATTAAGAAATTAAAAGTTTTTATTTTTCCTCTCAAACAATTTTAGGTATCAGCTAGGTGAGATAAAATGTAGACAACACCTCAAGGTTGCAACTGATTTGGTGCTTTAAGGGTAACTAGGATGGGGGTTGGGGTGGTAGGGGGTAAGTGACATGAGATGGCCCAGGGCATCTTCTCAAGAGTGTTTCCTGCGCTCCAAGGGATAGAAGCTGACCTGGTTTAATAAAGGATTCTGCAAGACCTCATTTTGTCATCAGATTCTTCCAGAACCCAGAACTATTCTTCTGTAACAAAGACCACAAATAATAGTACCTTAACCATGTTAGAATTTTTCTGCAACGTACAATTCTGTGAAAAGGTCATTGTTATGGGTTGTGTCCCCCCAAAAGATATTTTGAAGTCCTAACCCCTGGCACCTGTGAATGTAACCTTACTTGGAAGTAGGGTCTTTGTGGATATGATCAAGTTAAGATGAGGTCATATTCGATTAGGGTGTGCCCTAATCCAATGACCGATATTCTTGTAAGAAGAGGAAAATTTGGATGCAGAGACACGCAAGGAAATTGGACTGATGGGTCTGCAAGATAAGGAATGCCAAAGATTGCCAATGTAAGGGCAGGTATAAATTAAAAATAAGAGGCCTCATATGAAAATAAGAGACTCCCTGCTCCTCCTTTTTATTACAGTATTTACTTTAGAAAACTTTTAATTATGTTCTTTATCTCTTTGAAATGTATGTAAATCTCTTTATTTATTTTTTTAAAAAAGATTTTATTTATTTATTTGACAGAGATCACAAGTAGGCAGACAGCCCAATGCAGGGCTCGATCCCAGGACCAGGACCCTGGGATCATGACCTGAGCTGAAGGCAGAGGCTTTAACCCACTGAGCCACCCAGGCACCCCTGTCAATCTCTTTAAAAGCTAAATAAACCTCTTGCCAGATTTATGCCCCACAGTAGTGTCTTTCTCAAGGATTTGAGTGCCATCTCTTTGAGATGCAGTCATTAAGACAGCATTTCCTTTTCCCAGTTTCCTTGGGTGAGTAAACACCTTCCTTTAAAACCACCTTCTGCCATAAAAGTGTGAGATATTTTTCCTCTGGATAAAGCCAATTTACAAACATAGATGGCCACCTCAGCTACCACCGGGTGGATCTGAGGTGGTATGTGTGACAAATGGAGTTGTCAAGTCTTCTTACTTGAGGACCAGTTGTTGTTTATTTCAAGAACATGCATGGAATGACTTGGTCTGCTTGGTGAGCTTTCTTTCTGTTTTTTTGCCATTTCTAAGTGGATTGCTAGTGAGGTGCATCACATTCTGGTTGAATGCTTATTCAACAATAAAATTCTTTCTCTTTTACCTTTATGTAAAGGTTTCCTGGGTTGAGAGAAGATTTTGTTTTAAGTTACATTTCCTCAATATGAGCAACTACCAGAGACTAGGAAGAGCTAGCAAGAGGCTCTGGGAGGAGCATCCTTTGCCAACATGTTGATTTCCCATTCTGGCCTCCAGAACTGGAAGAGAATAAACTTCTGTTGTTTCAAACCACACAGTTTGTGGTAGTTTGTTAAGGCAGCCCTAGGGAATGGCTATAGTAATCCATGGCTAGTATAGCAGTTGGCTCCACAAAGTTCTCAAGACTTGATCTCTAGCCTTTTGTTTTGTCATTCAGAGGAGGTTGTGCCACTTGTTCTCACAGATTGAAATGGAGATCAAACCATTATATCTGCATTCCAACAGCAGGATGGTACTAATACTGATTTTTCTTAAGGAGGATTCCTGAAAGCTGTCACAGGAACTTCTACTACATTCTCATTGGGTAGCACATAAAAGTCAACTATGAAAGAAGAGGAAAAATGGATATTAGGGGCAACCTGTAATCTCTGAATGTCCCCACATGCCCTCTTTCTTAGTTTCTCTGCTTGAATGCAATTAAAAATTATTTCTTACTTTGCTAATTCGAATTTACCACCATTAATGTATTTTTTCTCTCCAGAATGGTCAGAACCATATTTTTTAGTTTTCACTATGTGATGTTACTTAGTTTAAAAATATTTTCATATACATAACACACTCTTTTCAATTTGCCAACCTGAAGTCTATGTACTCACATAATTGAAAAATGGGCCCACCTCAGGTAGTAAGATTTCTAAACCAGCAGGCCAAGGTTGGAAATTCTTTACTAATATGGTACTATTACCATGAATGTGTTTTCTTAATGAAAAAAAAAAAAAGGATTTAAGAGAAAGGAAAAATAAAACTGTCTTTAAATAATCCTTACATGATCTAACTAAAAAAAGAAAAAAATCTATTCCATTGCAACAAGTGGTATGGATTTTAAACTGATCTATCTTCATGCTGGCATGAATATTCTGGAAAATATAAATGAGAAGCTCTTCAGAAAATAGTCTAAGATTTATATGAGAGTTTATAGATGGATTATAGAAATATCCTAATCTTTAATCTTTAGCTTTTATTGTACTATAAAATTAAATTGTTGTAGTCTCTTAAAAATGTCTGTCTAAATTTAGTTTTTTATTGACTATGAACTTTGGGGGATGGAATGGGTGGTTGTGGTGGGGACTTTGGGTTTCTTGGCTTTGTTCTTCTATTTCATATTATCTCTAAATTTTCACACCAAATAAACTTCCCATCTGTTTCACACAACATTGAAGGACATTTAATTAGTGTTCATAAGTACATCATTGAATGAAGAGGACATTTTTTTCTCTCTCTCTTTCTTTTTAAATACATGGTGAGCCCTCAGTTGAGCTTGTCTCTCACTTTTTTCCTGGTGTGTTTCTGTTTTGTTTCAGCAATGTGTGCAGCACATTCTTGTTTGCACTAAAAGGTTGTCATATGGATTGTTTTGACTGTTTCCATGACATGCAAATGGACAAGGATTTTGAAAAATGTTCTCAGCCCTAAAACAAACCATATTTATTTACACATCTAGGTAACCAGACTTCCTCTTAAGCTTTATCACTTGTTCTTCTTCTAGCTGAAAGGAGAATATCTTTGTGCTTTTATGAGAGGTTGGCAAAATGCCTGTTAGTACTCTGACCTCCTGCTAAATATCACTGTAGATTTTTACCTGCTTTATAGCTTTTGAGTTATTAATAGTGCTTTGGACAAAGCTACCACAAGCCTGCCTATAGTCATTGTACAGAATTTCTATCCAGTAGGGCCTTCACATTTCCACATAGTAGAATTCTCTAAGGGCCAAGCTATCTGTTTGGAATAGCAGAAAAGGAAAATACAGGGACAGTCCATCTAAAGTTAGTATCACAATTAATGAAACTGTCATATATGTCTGAAGGTCAGAGCTAGTAATGCAGATTTGGGAGTTGTTTGGGTAGAGATGATAGTTGAAGCTTTCTGGAAATGAGAAAAGTTCAAACAAAAACCTTATGGAAACTCGGGGTAGGGGGGAATAAAGTGGGATTAGATAAGTCAATCGTGATAGTGACTGAGATAAGGCCTTGGGCGTACTGGCTGAGAGACCAGTTTCAGTGGTGTGTAGGAATACAATCCTGAGTTTCAGAGGACAAAGAAACAAGTGAACAGTGAGATGCGAACAGGGGTACAGATGGCACTTGAGCAGGTGTATGGTAGAGTGGGGAATAGGATGGAGCAGCTAGTGGAGGTTAGCTGGGGATAGACAGTTTTTCCCAGGCTAAGAAGCTTCTTGATACTCTTGTGTGCCAAAGCAGAGGAGAGATCAGTGATGTAAAGAGCACAGGCTTTAGCCTTTGGCTGTGCTTGCTAGAATCTTGGAACTATACAATATTGGGCAAGTTAACTGACCCCCCTGAATCAGTTTTTTTCCTCAGTGAAATGAAGATGAAACATAGTTCAACAGACTATTAGTATGACAGGGGTAGGAGGGGAAAGAAGAAATCTTAGAGATTGTCTAATGGCAAGGAAATGAGACCAAGGGGGATAGAATGACTTGCTTAAAGTTTGCAAGTAGTTAGAGAAGTAGAATTTGTACCCAGAACTTCTGATTCCTTGTCTTTTTCAATTCTGTTGCAGTTCTGACAGGTAGGAGAAACTTAGGCTACCAGTAAAGTTCTGTGCTTGGCTTAAAAAGTAAACTGTGTGAATATAGCTTGGTTAGAAATGTGGAGAGGAAAGTTGGCTCTGGCCCAGTTCATATGGGAAAGATATAGGGGTTTTTACTTCCACAAGTGCAACATGAGCCAATGGCACAATTTATTACTGAAAAGGGTGACGTGGGTATGGACCTTACCACCACAGTGGAATTCCCCAAACCAGCAAGGTCAGACCACATAGAGTGCTCTGTCTGGTAGGGTGCCTAGTTTCAAGAGGGTCTCCTAGCATCTGGGTGTGAAACCAGAGATGGGCAAGTAGGGGTTGAGGTAGAGATTTACTTTGGAAAAGAATTTGAAGGACAAAATCATAATAAAAAAAACAAACACCAACTTTTGGAAAAGGAAGTACACTTATTCCATGTAGCTTTACAGAAACCTATCTTGGACCTTGGAAGGGTAGCTTTGGACAAAGCATGTTTTGGCTGAAAATGAAAAAGAATTAAGAATTTTAGGTGTTAAAACATGAAATGGAGTTACTTACCTGTGAAATGGTGCATGTAGGAAGGTTGAGTAAGCATCCGTTAGTGATTGTGGAGGGGCCATCTAAAAAAATAGAATAGTTCTAGATTTACAGAAAAGTTGCAGAGATAGAACAGATTTCTAGTCAACCCCACACCTGGTTTCTAGGGGGCCACCTAGAAAGAGGAAAAATCTATCCAGGAGAGAGTGTCAGAATCAACGCAGAGTGGAAAAGGAAAAAGCAGCCCTCTTATGGATCCAGATAAGTTAGTTGCAAAACTAACAGGATACATTATTGCTCCCAAGGTCATGCAACAGCTTCCAAATGCTGTAATAACCCACTCTTTGAGTAAATGCATTTTTCTGAATGATGCTCCCAAGTTGGCTTTTTATACCTACTTAATAATGGAAGTATCCAGTATTTACCACATGACCGCACCCAGTCTTTTGTTAAATCTCCATTTTTCCCAATCTTGTCGTAGAAACAGCCACCAAAATAGCCCCTATTTCCCTTATATATTTCTCAGAACCCTTCACAGAAGTCAGACTTCAGATAAAATGTACCCCTCCTCATTTTGTGGTGTGTCATTCCGTGGTAGCCCTGGAGCACCCTCCCTTGCTGGATCCAGTCAATATATCTGACTTTGTCAGACCACAGGTGTGTCCCAGGTGGTTGTTACCTGATGAGGAGTTAGCAACTCTTACAAGTAGGACATCTTATGGCTTAGAGATTTCAAGCTGACTTTGTGGATGAGTGTGTTGAAATGGCCTGTTTGATGTGATTCTGGAGGTGGTAGGTGAGTGAGATATCAAGCAGCCCTCTGGAGTGTCTGAAGGGGGTGATTTTGTTGGTCAAGATGGACAAAGACTGCTCTACTAGCTTAAAATTTTTAGATATTTTTTCTCTTTTGGTCACCAGACCATTAGTGATGACCACAACACTAAAAGCCCTCTCTATTTCTGTAAATTCCGTTTATTGAGCAGGTAGATATACCAGGCCTTGTGCCAAGTGTTTAGACATTATGCCATTTAATCCTTACAACAGTCCAGTTTTCAGGTAGGGCAAGGTCACGTTACATCTCCTTAGGTAGTAAGTAGCAGAGTTAGGATTTGAACTCAGGGTTGTCTGGCTCTGTGCTCTTAGCTACCCTAAAGAAAAAGCTAAATTTTCTTTACAGAATCTCAGTTGCTTCAAGTATGGCAGATTTCAAAGTATGTGTTCTATCTTATCTCCTGCCCCTGCCCCAGTTATCCTTCAGAAAAATCTTTTAACTTTTGTTAACTGCAATATAGATTTTCAGTAAAGAGAATACTTGGTTTTCCTGGATATGCCTTGTGCTAATGGAGAGGTAGCAACTTTTCCCTCTATACTTCAATTGTGGCTTCTGCTTTCCATGATTTGTGCGATCTCCCTTCAGACCAGCATTACCAGAGTAATTAACCCCCCACCAAGTTGACCTAGTGTCCCTTTCAAGTTTATTGAGTTAAAGTATGTATTTGACGTTATTGTAGGTTTTAAAAAGGTTTTCTAAATCTCCAGTACCTTTTTATAAATGTCTTGCTTAATTAGGAGAATTTAGTGGTAGAACCTGCAACTTTGACTTTGGGTTCATTAACTAGAAAAATCTTGAGCTACTTTGATCGTGATAGAAGTTGTTTGGGATATAATAAAAGTTCTTTTCAGTGTAATTGGGTGGTTTGAGCTCAATAGGGAACCAGGACTTTCTTCTCCTTAAGAACTCTTCACTGGCTCATGTTTCCATGGGATATCAAGTAATTCCAAGGCCTGTGAACTCATATGGGCTCTTTCCCCACTCTTCTTTCCTAAAGAACTTTAGAGGCAAGTGCTTGCCAGAAATGTGACAGCTAACAGGGCTTCTGGGAATATCTAGCTGCTCACCAGGTGTGAGTTTAGGTTATTCTATTCCTTGTGAACGTCTTTAGCTTGTAACAGAAACCTTGTTTCTGTTAACCTTTTTCCTCCACTGGAATCGAATGACAGCTTAGCTTACTGAAGAAATGATTCTCTTGGGTAGAAATGGCAGAATATTTCCATCTGGGAAGTAGAGACATTGGAGGGTAGGAAACTATAGTTGCAAGAAGCTTGAGATGGGAGATGGCGAATATTTGATAGTACTTATTACATGGTAATCTTAGGTATTGGCGGGATGACTTCCTAGGGGGTATGCAATAGAAAAATATGATATTTATTATAAATGTGTTTGAGCAATAAATGCTTTGTGGGGGAAAATCATGTTCTTGGCAGGTAGTTGTACTCCCTGACCCAAAAGGTCTTTTTCCAAATCTAATTCATTTGATTAAATCAAGGTCTGTGAATTGTGAGGAAATGTTTCTAGAGATGATACCTCCAGCAGAGAAAGAGCAAAAGAAGATAAAATAGTTTTTAAAAATACATTCTGTAGCAGGAAGCAGTAGAGTCCAGTAAAATAAACAACACATACACACACAGACAAGATTTGAAGTCAGAAAGATCTAAAATCAAATCTCTATTTTGTTTCTCTCAGTGTAATGTTGTGCAGTTTACAGAAGCTCTCTGAACATCAGTTTCCTGTCTACAGAAGTGAGACTATAATAATCTTCTAGGACTTTTGTTAATATCAAAGAACACAAGTGAGAATATATAGTAGACAACAAATGGTAATTTTAATTATTATTATATCGGGGCTATAAATACATAGGGCCCCAAAGTCGAAGAATAGGTAGATAAGAACAGAGAAATTAACTCTAGAATCAAGAATTTCTTTAAAATGTAAAGCACATTAAAATTCATGTTATGGTGAGATCAATAGCAGTTATAAGTAACAAAAGCCATGGTGATGGTGGTGTTAAGTGGGGAATGAGAATAGTTGGTGGTCCTTGATTAGGGTGAGGGGCTCCCACTCTGGCCTTCCAGGGAGCAGCCTGCATCTCCAAAGGGCAGGCTGGCCCCACCCTTTGACAGAGGGAACACCTCACCTGGAGGGGTAGGTAGGGAGTTCACTAATGCATGGGCTTTATGAACTCTAGTTTCCCTTTCTGAACATTGTAAGAGTCTGGCAATGAGGAGCCTCTCTTTGATGAATGGGAAGGCTTGCAAGAGTATTTTTACTAATTACAGGAATTTGATTCCATTTATCATCCAGTAGTTGCTCAGCTGAGGGCAAGTAAGGAAGGGTCTAATGACTCAGATGGCAGTAGCAATATAACTTAACTCTTTCATACATATCTTCTTGATGTTGGAGATTTTGCTCAGGTGATAACTGATTACCTGATCAGTGCACTGTATGACACAGCTTCACATATGAG
Organism: Mustela nigripes; assembly: GCF_022355385.1. NCBI lineage: Eukaryota > Metazoa > Chordata > Mammalia > Carnivora > Mustelidae > Mustela > Mustela nigripes. The sequence continues at coordinate 34,905,125 of NC_081561.1, read as the reverse complement.
GCCACTCATGAGTCTATATCATTACAGATCCATTTTACTTTCCTTTATATTAAAATATTAATTCCCGATTCCCATGGGGAAAAAGAAGTATCTTCACTGTCTATCGGCCCAAGGATTTGATCATTTGTCTCCAATATATATTTAAAAGTTACCTAAAGTGTCACTATCTCATTTGCCCCAGTACTCCAGTCCTCACTGATCTTTCCTTCCTTTGGACCAAGTAAGTTGACATGGTAGCTAATTACTCCATTTAGGTTATTTTTTTTCTCCCTGACTAGATTGTAAATGTAAGAGCTGGGTTTACATCTCTTACTTTTTTGTATTCCCCATAGCATACATCATTAGAGATGCCCAATAAATAATTACTGATTTTATGATTTTTGGTACAAATGTTAAAATTATAGTACCTTAAAGTGAAATAAATTCATTTATTTAATAAACACAAAAATAACACAAAAATGTGAAAATAGCGATTTAAAAAAAAAGATTTATTTGAGGGAGAGAGTCTGCTCTTGTGTTGTGTTTATGGGGGGAGGGCAGAGGACTCCTGAAAGCAGACTCCCCACTGAGGGAGTGGGGCTGGGAATGGGGGTGGTGGGCCTTGATCCCAGGATCCTGAGATCAAGACGTGAGCTAAAATCAAATTTATATGGAAAACCCAAAAGACTCCACTCCCAAACTACTAGAACTCATATAGCAATTCAGTAATATGGCAGGATACATAATCAATGTACAGAAATCAGTTGCTTTCTTATACACTAACAATGAAAATATAGAAAGGGAAATTAGAGAATTGACTCCATTTACTACAGCACCAAGAACCATAAGATACCTGGGAATAAATCTAACCGAAGAGGTAAAGGATCTATTCTTTTTTTTAAAAAATATTTTATTTATTTGACAGAGATCACAAGTAGAGAGGCAGACAGAGAGAGAGGAGGAAGCCGGCTCCCTGCAGAGCAGAGAGCCCGATGCGGGGCTCGATCCCAGGACCCTGGGATCATGACCTGAGCTGAAGGCAGAGGCTTTAACCCACTGAGCCACCCAGGCACCCTGGTAAAGGATCTATTCTTGAAGAACTACACAATACTCATGAAAGAAATTGAAGAAGGCACAAAAAGATGGAAGACCATTCCATGCTCATGGATTGGAAGAATAAACATTATCAAAATTTCTATACTGCTTGGAACCATTTATGCTTTCAAAGCCATCCCGATAAAAATTCCTGGCATTTTTCAAAGAGCTGGAACAAACAATCCTAAAATTTGTATGGAACCAGAAGAGACCCCAAATTGCTAAGGAAATGTTGAAAAAGAAAAACAAAATGGGGGGCATCATGCTGCCTGATTTCAAGCTTTACTACAAAACTGTGATCACTAAGACAGCCTATCAAAATCCTAAAGGAGAACATAGACAGTAACCTCTTCACCACTGGCCCCAGCAACTTCTTTCAAGATGTGTCTCCAAAGGCAAAGGAAACAAAAGCAAAAATGAACTTTTGGGACTTCATCAATATCAAAAGCTTCTGCACAGCAAAGGAAAGGTAAAAAAAAACAAAGAGGCAACCCATGGAATGGGAGAAGATATTTGCAAATGACACTACAACAGGGGGCTGATATCCAAGATCTATAAAGAACTCCTCAAATTCAACACACACAAAACAGATAATCACGTCCAAAAGTGGGCAGAAGACATGAACAGACACTTCTCCAAAGAAGACATACAAACGACTAACAGACACATGAAAAAATGTTCATCATCATTAGCTATCAGGGAGATTCAAATCAAAACAACATTGAGATACCACCTCCTATGGGTTAGAAAGACCAAAATAAACAAGAAGTAACAACAAGTGTTGGAGAGGAAGTGGAGAAAGGGGAACCTTCTTACACTGTTGGTGGGAATGCAAGTTGGTACAGCCACTTTGGGAAAAAGTGTGGAGACTCCTTAAGAAATTAAAAATAGAGCTATCCTATGACCCTGAAATTGCACTACTGGGTGTTTACCCCAAAGATACAGACGTAGTGAACAGAAGGGCCATCCGTCCCCTAATGTTCATAGCAGCAATGGCCACAGTCGCCAGACTGTGGAAGGAGCCAAGGCACCCTTCAACAGACGAATGGATAAAGAAGATATGGTCCATAAATACAATGGAGTATTATGCCTCCATCAGAAAAGATGAATACCCAACTTTTGTAGCAACATGGATGGCACTGAAAGAGATTATGCTGAGTGAAATAAGTCAAGCAGAGAGAGTCAAGTACTATATGGTTTCACTTACTTGTGGAACATAAGGAATAACATGGAGGACATTTGGAGATGGAAAGGAAAAGTGAGATGGGGGAAATCGGAGGGGGAGACAAACCATGAGAGACTGTCAAATCTGAGAAACAAACTGAGGGTATTAGAGGGGAGGGGTTTGGGGGGTTGGATGAGCCTGGTGGTGGGTATTAAGGAGAGAATGTATTGCATGGAACATTGGGTGTGGTGCATAAACAATGAATTTTGGAACACTGAAAAGAAATAAAAAAAAAAAAAGAGATACTTAACTAACTGAGCTACCCAGGCACCCCAATAGCAATTCTTTCTTTCTTTCTTTCCTTTTTTTAAAACTTAGTTTGATTTTGCTTGGATTTAATGGGAATCGGCTTTTAATTAGTCAAGCATGGAAAAATATGTTTTTTGAAAGACTTGATAAGAAAGGACCCCACCATGGCTCTTTTATGTCCTTACCAGATAGATTTTATTTTTGGGGGGTGTAGTGGTATAAGCTCCTGCTCCTGTTTTTATTTTAAAAAACATTAGTACACTATTCAATGAGTACTGCTGTTTGTTTTTAAAGAAAGTGATTTATGACTAGATTGCATTATATCCACTAGATGGCAGGTGATTGCTAGAAAAAGAAAAAGGGGAACGAGAATTATGGTTATTTTTTGCGATTGGTATATTTCCATTGAGCTGTCTCAGTCAACAGGGCTTGCCAATAACTCCTTAATTTCTATAAAGTTCTTGAGCGTTAGCTTTCCAGAGATTTTAAAAGTGATTGCAAACATTCCATGAAATATGCTGGCCAGATATTTTTCCACTACCACAACTAACTCTAGACTGACCTTTTATTTCCCCCAATTTTCTTAAACCATAAATGGTGTCCTCACCTACCATGGGGATTTAAGTAAATTACAGTAAGAAGAAATGCATTATTCAGAGAGATGGAGAAATTACACAATTCTTAAGTAAAATATGCAAATTAAAGTCGAACAATTGTTTTTAAAACAATGGAGTGAAATACAGTTTTTGTCTGCAGTGTCTAAGGGCTCTTTGAGAGAACTTGGGGGATAGTGTCTCATGTTTATCAGCACTTCCCACCTGGTATTTGCTGTGAATGTTTGAGATGATCATAAACTCCATTGAAAAGCTTGCAGTTCCACATGTGCGCTCACTTTCCAAAATTATGAGAAAAGTATGCTAGTGTTTGTACCTCTTGACTGGCCTGATCAGGCTCCTTCTGAGTATTCTTTCTCTCTTTCACTCTTTCTTTCTTTCTATTTTTCATATGTGGTTGGTCTTTTAGGGATCCTGATAAGATTCAGAGAAGACCTGAAAAGCTCTGCTTGTACCTCTAAGTTAAGCAGAATGAATGAGACCAGTTCACCTGTGCTGCCATGGCTTCTTTAGAGGCATGGAATTCCCCATCACTATGGATGAGATGAGGTAAATTAATTCGCCAATTTATGACATTCAGAGTTATCCCTTAGCACTTATTTTTGTTATTTCTAAAAAGCTACTGCACAGATTTTATCATATATGGACTGATCACAAGGTTTATATTTGTTGCCATCATCTTTCACAATCATATCTGGTTTAGTTCGTTGAAAATGAGTGTCTCTAATAACAGCTAGGTAAATAGGCCTTTTGACATTTTAGAGTTAAGAGAATTTGACATAATACTAAACTCATCTCTTCAGACAAATTTGAATGTCATGAGGACAGAAACAAACAGCATATGCATCATACACCTCTGTGGTCCAAGGTTTCTTCCTGGCAAAGTGTTGAGCAGTAAATGGGTGCGTACCTGGGGTGAAGGCATTCCTTACCCAAGGGCAGTACCTATGTTTTATCATCCTCAGCTGTGAAGGATTTTTGGTGGGTATGAAGAGATCAAAGCCCAAGGTCATTGATTTGGCCTCCTGCCAACACTCTGACAAATTCACCAACACTACTCAGTTTTATTTTGTGCATTTAATATCTATTTTTTCCACATATAATTTAATTTTCCCACAAACCCTATGATGTAATAACCAGGAGAATAAAACTGATTATACCTATTACTGTATTTGTACATAGACCTCATAAGGAGGCTTTGTCCACATAGCAAGCTAATGCTTGCCTTTGGCAAAAGCTGTTAATTTAGCCTAAGAAAATACATTGAGTGAAAATTAATTAACTAATTTGTTCTTTAGTAATTATTTACTTAGTGCCTAATATTGCCAAAACAAAAAGTTCCTTGAAAGAAATGGAAGGCACTGAGCTCAGAATTCTTGCAGAAGAGTCCTACCCCTGTCCTCAAGACTTTTTGACACTGTTAGAAATGATTTACTATTAAGAACTAGCTGGCCCATTTCTGAAAAAGAAAAATCTTTTTGAACCTTTGTTATTATAGTCATATTCTATCCCTCGTTGTATCTAACTTTATTTATTTCTTTTTTCTTTTTTTTAAAATTTTTTATTTTTTATAAACATATATTTTTATCCCCAGGGGTACAGGTCCATGAATCGCCATCTAACTTTATTTTTTGTATACATATAGGGTTTTTTCTTCTAAAAAAATTTGGGATACAATTTCTTCTAATTGTAAATCTAGCAAAGGGCTTTGTTCTAGTCTCCAGCCTGAGCAAATTCTCTCCACTTTCTTTTTCTTTCTTTTGCCAACCAACTTACCTTATCAATTACTTTTTTAGAATTATTTTTTAAATTTTCATCTTTACAGTCATTTTACATCCCTTCATTGTCTTTGCCCTTATTTTTGTATATATATAAGTTTTTCTTTCTTTAAAATTGTGGGAGGTATTTTCTTCCAAGAGACCAAAATATACCCCAAATCAAGAGGGTGGCTATGTTCTGGTCATCAGTCCTCTCTCTCCCTGTCTCTCTCTCTCTCTCTCTATATATATATATATAGATTTTTTTTTAAAATTTATTTTTACCCCCATTTTTCTCCCCCAAATTTGGGGGTCTCTTCTGATTTGGTTAATGTACATTTTTCTGGAGTCACCCTTTTAGTATTTTATTCTTTTGTTCATATATTCTTATCGGATAAAATGACAAGGCAGAAAAACTCACCACAAAACAAACAAACAAACAAGAGACAGTACTGAAGGCTAGGGACCTAATCAATACAGACATTGGTAATATGTCAGATCCAGAGTTCAGAATGATGATTCTCAAGGTGCTAGCTGGGTTTGAAAAAGTCATGGAAGATATTAGACCCTGCCTGGAGAAATAAAAGCCCTTTATGGAGAAATAAAAGAACTAAAATCTAACCAAGCTGAAATAAAAAAAGCTATTAATGAGGTACAATAAAAAAATGGAGGCTCTTACTGCTAGGATAAATGAGGCAGAAGAGAGAATTAGTGATATAGAAGACCAAATGACAGAGAATAAAGAAACTGAGCAAAAGAGAGACAAACAACTACTGGACCATGAAGGGAGAATTCGAGAGATAAGTGATACCGTAAGATGAAACAATATTAGAATAATTGGGATTCCAGAAGAAGAAGAAAGAGAGAGGAGGGCAGAAGGTATATTGGAGTGAATTATAGTAGAGAATTTCCCTAATATGGCAAAGGGAACAAGCTACAAAATCCAGGAGGCACAGAGGCCCACCATCAAAATCAATAAAAATAGGTCCACACCCCATCATCTAATAGTAAAACTTACAAGTCTTAGTGACAAAGAGAAAATCCTGAAAGCAGCTCGGGACAAGAACTCTGTAACATACAATGGTAGAAATGTTAGAATAGCAGCAGATTTATTTACAGAGACCTGGCAGGCCAGAAAGAACTGGCATGATATATTCAGAGCACTAAATGAGAAAAACATGCAGCCAAGAATACTATATCCAGCTAGGCTATCATTGAAAATAGAAGGAGAGATAAAATGTTTCCAGGACAAACAGAAACTTAAAGAATTTTTAAACACCAAACCAGCCCTATGGGAAATATTGAAAGGGGTCCTCTAAGCAAAAAGAGACCCTAAAAGTAGTAGACGAGAAAGAAACAGAGACAATATACAGTAACAGTCACCTTAAGGCAATACAATGGCACTAAATTCATATCTTTCAGTGAGTGGTTACCCTTAATGTAAATAGGCAAAATACCCCAATCAAAAGACACAGGGTATCAGAATGGTTAAAAAAACAAAACCCATCAATATGCTGTCTACAATAAACTCAAACTACAATAAACTAAACTATTTTGGGTCTAAGCTATTTTAGACCCATAGAAACCTCCAGATTAAAAGTGAGGGGGTGGAAAACAATTTACCATGCTAAAGGACATCAAAAGAAAGCTGGGGTGGCAATCCTTAGATCAGATCAATTCGATTTTAAGCCAAAGACTATTATAATAAGAGATGAGGAGGGGAAGGACACTATATCATACTCAAAGGGTCTGTCCAATGAGAAGACCTAACAATTTTAAATATCTATGCCCCTAATATGGGAGCAGCCAACTATATAAAATAATTAATAACAAATCAAAGAAACACATCAACCATAATACAATAATAGTAGGGGACTTTAACACTCCATCACTGAAATGGACAGATCATCCAAGCAAAAGGTCTACAAGGAAATAAAGGCCTTAAATGACACACTGGACAAGATGGACATCACAGATATATTCAGAACATTCTACCCCAAAGCAGCAGAACACACATTCTTCTCTAGTGCACATGGAATATTCTCCAGGATAGATCACATCCTGGGTCACAAATCAGGTCTCAACTTTTACCAAAATATTGTGATCATTCCTTGCATATTTTCAGACCACAATTTTCTGAAGGTAGAACTCAATCACAAGAGAAAAGTTGGAAAGAACTCAAATACATGGAGGCTAAAGGGCATCCTTCTAAAGAATGAATGGTTTGGGGCACCTGGGTGGCTCAGTGGGTTAAGCCTCTGCCTTCAGCTCAGGTCATGATCTCAGGGTCCTGGGATCAAGCCTCACGTTGGACTCTCTGCTCAACGGGGAGTCTGCTTCCCTTCCTCTCTCTCTCTGTCTGCCTTTCTGCCTATGTGTGATCTCTGTCTGTCAAATAAATAAAAATCTTAAAAAAAAAAAAAAAAGAATGATGGGTCAACCAGGAAATTAAAGAAGAACTGAAAAAATTCATGGAAACAAATGAAAATGAAAACACAACAGTTCAAAGTCTTTGGGACACACCAAAGGCAGTCATGAGAGGAAAGTGCATAGTGATGGAAGCCTTTCTCAACAAACAAGAAAGGTCTCAAGTATGCAACCTAACCCTACACCTAAATAGCAGCTGGAGAAAGAACAGCAAAGAAAGCCTAAACCCAGCAGGAGAAGAGAATTAATAAAGATCAGAGCAGAAATCAATGAAATAGAAACAAAAAAACAAAACAAAACAAAAAAACCCCACAATAGAACAAATCAACAAAACTAGGAGCTGGTTCTTGGAAAGAATTAGTAAGATTTCCCAGCACCATTTATTGAAGAGACTGTCTTTTTTCCACTGTATATTTTTTCCTGTTTTGTCAAAGATTATTTGCCCATAGAGTTGAGGGTCCATATATGGGCTCTCTACTCTGTTCCACTGGTCTATGTGTCTGTTTTTATGCCAGTACCATGCTGTCTTGGTGATCATAGCATTGTAGTAAAGCTTGAAATCAGGTAACGTGATGCCCCCAGTTTTATTTTTGTTTTTGAACATTTCCTTAGCAATTCGGGGTCTCTTATGATTCCATACAAATTTTAGGATTATTTGCTCCAGCTCTTTGAAAAATACTGGTAGAATTTTGATCAGAATAGCATTAAAAGTATAGATTGCTCTAGGCAGTATAGACATTTTAACAATGTTTATTCTTCCGATCCAGGAGCATGGAATGGTCTTCCATCTTTTTGTGTCTTCTTCAATTTCTTTCATGAGTGTTCTGTAGTTCATCGAGTACAATTCCTTTACCTCTTTGGGTAGGTTTATTCCCAGGTATCTTACGGTTCTTGGTGCTATAGTAAATGGAATCGATTGTCTAATTTCCCTTTCTGTATTTTCATTGTTAGTGTATAAGAAAGCCACTGATTTCTGTACATTGACTTTGTATCCTGCCACGTTGCTGAATTACTGTATGAGTTCTAGTAGTTTGGGGGTGGAGTCTTTTGGGTTTTCCATATAAAGAATCATGTCATCTGCGAAGAGAGAGAATTTGATTTCTTCATTGCCAGTTTGGATATCTTTTATTTCTCTTTGTTGTCTGATCTTGCTAGGACTTCTAATACTATGTTGAACAAGAGTGGTGAGAGTGGGCATCATTGTTGTGTTTCTGATCTCAACGGGAAGGCTGCAAGCTTATACGTAGAAGAATGAAACTCGACCATTCTCTTACACCATATACAAAGATAAACTCAAAATGGATAAAAGACCTCAATGTGAGACAGGAATCCATCAGAATCCTAGAGGAGAACATAGGCAGTAACCTCTTCGATATCAGCCACAGCAACTTCTTTCAAGGTATGTCTCCAAAGGCAAAGGAAACAAAAGTGAAAATAAACTTTTGGGACTTTATCAAGATCAAAAGCTTCTGCACAGGAAAGAAACAGTCAACAAAACAAAGAGGCAACCCACGGAATGGGAGAAGATATTTGCAAATGACAGTACAGACAAAAGGTTGATATTCAGGATCTATAACGAACTCCTCAAACTCAACACACACAAAACAGACAATCATATCAAAAAATGGGCAGAAGATATGGACAGACACTTCTCCAATCAAGACATACAAATGGCTATCAGACACATGAAAAAATGCTCATCATCACTAGCCATCAGGGAGATCCATATTGAGATACCACCTTACACCAGTTAGAATGGCCAAAATTAGCAAGACAGGAAACAACATGTGTTGGAGAGGATGTGGAGACGGGGAACCCTCTTCCACTGTTGGTGGGAATGCAAGTTGGTGCAGCCACTTTGGACAACAGTGTGGAGATTCCTCAAAAAATTAAAAATAGAGCTTCCCTATGACCCTGCAATTGCACTCCTGGGTATTTACCCCAAAGATACAGATGTAGTGAAAAGAAGAGCCATCTGTACCCCAATGTTTATAGCAGCAATGACCACGGTTGCCAAACTGGAAAGAACCAAGATGCCCTTCAATGGACGAATGATTAAGGAAGATGTGGTCCATATACACTATGGAGTATTATGCCTCCATCAGAAAGGATGAATACCCAACTTTTGTAGCAACATGGACGGGACTGGAAGAGATTATGCTGAGTGAAATAAGTCAAGCAGAGAGTCAATTATCATATGGTTTCACTTATTTGTAGAACATAAATAGCATGGAGGACAAGGGGAGATGGACAGAAGAGAGTTGAGGGAAATTGGAAGGGGAGGTGAACCATGAGAGACTATGGACTCTGAAAAACAATCTGAGGGTTTTGAAGGGGCGGGGGATGGGAGGTTGGAGGAACCAGGTGGTGGGTATTGGAGAGGGCACGGATTGCATGGATCACTGGGTGTGGTGCAAAAACAATGAATACTGTTACGCTGAAAATAAAAAAAAAAAAAAGAAGAAAAGAATTAGTAAGATTGATAAACCCCTGGGCCAGATTTATCAAAAAGAAAAGAGAAAGGACCCAAATAAATAAAATCATGAATGAAAGAGGAGAGATCACAACCAACACCAAAGAAATACAAACAACTATAAGAACAAACTATGAGCAACTCTACTCCAACAAATTCGACAATCTGGAAGAAATGGATACATTTCTAGAGATATATAAACTCCACAACTGAACCAGGAAGAAATAGAAAACCTGAACAGACCCACAACCAGTAATGAGATTGAAGCAGTCATCAAAACTCTCCAAACAAACAAAAGCCGAGGGCCAGACGGCTTCCCAGGGGAATTCTACTAAACATTTAAAGAACTAATTCCTATTCTCCTGAAACTGTTCCAAAAAATAGACATAGAAGGAAAACTTCCAAACCCATTTTATGAGGCCAGCATTACCTTGATCCCAAAACCAGTCAAGGATCCCATCAAAAAAGAGAACTACAGACCAATATCCTTGATGAACACAGATGCGAAAATTCTCACAAAACTACTGGCCAATAGGATCCAACAGTACATTAAAAGGATTATTCACCATGACCAAGTGGAATTTATTATAGGGCAGCAAGTTTGGTTCAACATCTGCAAATCAATCAATGTGATATAATACATTAATAAAAGAAAGAACAAGAACCATATGATACTCTCAATAGATGCTGAAAAAGCATTTGACAAAGTAAAGCATCCTTTCCTGATCAAAACTCCTCAAAGTGTAGGGATAGAGGGCACATACCTCAATATCATCAAAGCCATCTATAAAAAACCCACTGCAAATATCATTCTCAATGGAGAAAAACTGAAAGCTTTTCCGCTAAGGTCAGGAACACGGCAGGGATGTCCATTATCACCACTGCTATTCAACACAGTACTAGAAGTCTTAGCCTCAGCAATCAGACAACAAAAAGAAATTAAAGGCATTCAAATCAACAAAGAAGAAGTCAAACTATCACTCTTTGCAGATGGTATGATATTTTATGTGGAAAACCCAAAAGGCTCCACTCCAAAACTGCTAGAACTTGTACAGGAATTCAGTAAAGTGTCATGAAATAAAGTCAATGCACAGAAATCAGTTGCATTTCTTTACACTAACAACAAGACAGAAGAAAGAGAAAAGAAGGAGTCAATCCCATTTACAATTGCACCCCAAACCATAAGATACCTAGGAATAAAGCTAACCAAAGAGGCAAAGAATCTATACTCAGAAAACTATAAAGTACTCATGAAAGAAATTGAGGAAGACACAAGGAAATGGAAAAATGTTCCACGCTCATGGGTTGGAAGAACAAATACTGTGAAAATGTCAATGCTATCCAAAGCAATCTACATGTTTCATGCAATCCCTATCAAAATACCATCGATTTTTTTCAAAGAATGGCACAAATGATCCTAAAATTTATATGGAACAAGAAAAGACCTCAAATAGCCAGAGGGATGTTGAAAAAGAAAGCCAAAGTTGGTGGCATCACAATTCCAGACTTCAAGCTCTATTACAAAGCTATCATCATCAAGACAGTATGGTAGTGGCACAAAAACAGACACATAGATCAACAGAACAGAATAGAGAGCCCAGAAATAGACCCTCAACTCTATGGTCAACTAATCTTCAACAAAGCAGGAAAGAATGTGCAGTGGAAAAAAGACAGTCTCTTCAAAAAATGGTGTTGGGAAAAGTGGACGGCCGCATGCAGAAAAATGGAACTGGACCATTTCCTTCCACCACACACAAAAATAGACTACAAATGGATGAAGGACCTCAATGTGATAAAGGAATCCATCAAAATCCTTGAGGAGAACACAGGCAGCAACCTCTTTGACCTCAACCGCAGCAACTTCTTCCTAGATACATCACCAAGGGCAAGGGAAGCAAGGGCAAAAATGAGCTATTCGGACTTCATCAAGATCCAAAGCTTTGGCATAGCAAAGGAAACAGTCAACAAAACCAAAACACTACTGACAGAATGGGAGAAGATATTTGCAAAGATATATCAGATAAAGGGCTAGTATCCGGAATCTATAATGGGCTTAGCAAACTCAACACCCAAAGAACAAATAATCCAATCAAGAAATGGGCAGAGGACATGAACAGACATTTCTTTAAAGAAGACTTCCAGATGGCCAAGAGACACATGAGAAAGTGCTCCACATCACTCGGCATCAGGGAAATAACAAATCAAAACCACAATAAGATACCACCTCACACCAGTCAGAATGGCTAAAATTAACAAGTCAGGAAACGACAGATGTTGGCGAGGATGTGGAGAAAGGGGAACCCTCCTACACTGTTGGTGCAACACAAGTTGCACCAACAACAATGAAAGTTGGTGCAACCACTCTGGAAAACGGCATGGAGGTTCCTCAAAAAATTGAAAATAGAACTACCCTATGACCCAGCAATCCCACTACTGGGTATTTACCATAAAGATACAAATGTAGTGATTTGAAGGGGCACATGCACCTGAATGTTTATAGCAGCAATGTCTACAATAGCCATACTATGGAAAGAACCTAGATGTCCATCAACCATCAACCGATGAATCGATAAAGAAGATGTGGTGTGTACACACACACACACACAGACTCTCTCTCTCACACACACACACACACACACGCATGCACAATAGAATACTATGCAGCCATCAAAAGAAGTGAAATCTTTTCATTTGCAACAATGTGGATGGAACTAGAGGGTATTATGCTGATTGAAATAAGTCAATCAGAGAAAGTTATCATATGGTCTCCCTGATATGAGCAATCTGAGAGGCAAAGTGAGGGTTTGGGGGTTGGGGAAGGAAAAAATGAAATAAAATGGGATCAGGAGGGAGACAAAACATAAGAGACTCTTAATCTCACAAAACAAACTGAGAGTTAGTGGAGGAGGGGGTTTGGAGAGTTTGATGGGGTTATGTACATTGGGGAGGGTATGTGCTATGGTGAGTGCTGTGAAGTGTGTAAGCCTGACGATTCACAGACCTGTACTCTGGGGGCAAATAATACATTATATGTTAAAAAAAAAAAAAAAAAACTGGCTGGTCCAGTCTGTGCATGTTTTTGAAATATTGCTTTAGAACCATCTTATTTGCTCAGGGTACTTATTCAAAATGTGTATTCCTAGCATTCAGCATAGTCCTGATACTTAGTGGGTGCTAAGCAAATGAACATGCTATTGATCCTTGAGATGGCTCTTGGCCCTTCTGTTCATATATATATATATTTATTTTTATTTTATTTTTTTATATAAATTTTTTTAAATTTACTTATTTTCAGCATAACAGTATCATTATTTTTTCACCACACCCAGTGCTCCATGCAATCCATGCCCTCTATAATACCGACCACCTGGTACCCCGACCTCCCACCCCCCCACCACTTCAAACCCCTCAGATTGTTTTTCAGAGTCCATAGTCTCTCATGATTCACCTCCCCTTCCATTTTACCCCAACCCCCTTCTCTCTATGCCCTCTCTGCATGCTTTCTGTTATGCTCCACAAATAAGTGAAACCATATGATAATTGACTCTCTCTGCTTGACTTATTTCACTCAGCATAATCTCTTCCAGTCCCGTCCATGTTGCTACAAAAGTTGGGTATTTGTCCTTTCTGATGAAGGCATAATACTCCATAGTGTATACAGACCACATCTTCCTTATCCATTCGTGCATTGAAGGGCATCTTGGTTCTTTCCACAGTTTGGCGACCGTGGCCATTGTTGCTATAAACATTGGGGTACAGATGGCCCTTCTTTTCACTACATCTGTATCTTTGGGGTAAATACCCAGGAATGAAATTGCAGGGTTATAGGGAAGTTCTATTTTTAATTTCTTGAGGAATCTCCACACTGTTGTCCAAAGTGGCTGCACCAACTTGCATTCCCACCAACAGTGGAAGAGGGTTCCCCTTTCTCCACATTTCCTCCAACACATGTTGTTGTTTCCTGTCTTGCTAATTTTGGCCGTTCTAACTGGTGTAAGGTGATATCTCAATGTGGTTTTAATTTGAATCTCTCTGATGGCTAGTGATGATGAACATTTTTTCATGTGTCTGATAGCCATTTGTATGTCTTGATTGGAGAAGTGTCTGTCCATATCTTCTGCCCATTTTTTGATATGATTGTCTGTTTTGTGTGTGTTGAGTTTGAGGAGTTCATTATAGATCCTGGATATCAACCTTTTGTCTGTACTGTCATTTGCAAATATCTTCTCCCATTCCGTGGGTTGCCTCTTTGTTTTGTTGACTGTTTCCTTTGCTGTGCAGAAGCTTTTGATTTTGATGAATTCCCAAAAGTTCATCTTCGCTTTTGTTTCCTTTGCCTTTGGAGACATATCTTGAAAGAAGTTGCTGTGGCTGATATCGAAGCGATTACTGCCTATGTTCTCCTCTAGGATTCTGATGGATTCCTGTCTCACATTGAGGTCTTTTATCCATTTTGAGTTTATCTTTGTATATGGTGTAAGAGAATGGTCGAGTTTCATTCTTCTACATAGAGCTGCCCAGTTTTCCCAGCACCATTTATTGAAAAGACTGTCTTTTATCCACTGTATATTTTTTTCCTGTTTTCTCGAAGATTATTTGATCATAGAGTTGAGGGTCCATATCTGGGCTCTCTACTCTGTTCCACTGGTCTATGTGTCTGTTTTTATGCCAGTACCATGCTGTCTTGGTGATCACAGCTTTATAGTAAAGCTTGAAATCAGGTAACGTGATGCCCCCAGTTTTATTTTTGTTTTTCAACATTTCCTTAGCGATTCGGGGTCTCTTCTGATTCCATACAAATTTTAGGATTATTTTCTCCAGCTCTTTGAAGAATACCAGTGGAATTTTGATCAGAATAGCATTAAAAATATAGATTGCTCTAGGCTGTATAGACAAGATGGCGGAGAAGTAGGAGGAGGCGCCCATTCAACCTGCACCCTAAAGTGAGCTGATTACCTTCCAAAGATCTCTAGTCACCCACGAAATCAGCCTGAGATCAGAATTATACACGTCTGGATCTCTACTGGAGCAGAAGATGCCAGTGGGCAGGTAAAGTGGAGTGGGAAAGTCGGACTGATACCGGAAGATAAACAAAAGGGGGAGGGAGCCACCTGAGGCCACCCGTTGGAAAGTAATATCCCAATACAAGAGTGCCCTGCACCTGGGCACCAGCATTAACTCGGGAGTCTGGTAAAAAGCACTCAAAAAGAGCAAAGGATCACCGGGGGAAAAATTGCGGGAATCAGGGTGTTAGGGTTGGGGCTTAAGTCCCCAGACCCAGGACAGCCACCCTTGGCGCAGAGCCAGAGAGAGTGCGGCAGAGAAACCAGGTCTTGGTCCCTGAACCACAAGCTTGCCTGAGAGTGTGTGGTGCAGGCTCTGGGTGAGGGGCTGGGAGCCTCGCCAGTCAACAGAAGCACAGCCTTTTTGCAGTCCCCACAGCGAGTGCCCTGCTGTGCCATCAGAGTCTGAGTCGTGCCCCGAGCTCTCCCCTGAGAGAGGTGCACAAAAACGCTAGCCGGGTGCTCTTGGACTGGAAAGACCAGGCACTCCCAGCCCGGGCCAGTGGGAAAATCTCAGTGTGCGATCGCTGCTTGGAACTTCTCTGGCAGTCTGGAGCTGCCCAGACAGCCGCCGCCGCTGCTGTGGTTTTGGGTACAAGCAAAAAATCCTGAGTCCCCAGGGACCGAGACTGAGAATCTGCTCTGCCAGTGGCCAAGGGGGGATTTATATGGGCTCTGAAGTCGGACTGAGGCTTCTCTCTGAGAGGGAGGTCAGGGTGCAGTTTGCTTTCCTCTAAACCTACAAAAACCATCAAAAGCGGTCAAGGCGAGAGAGAAAAACAAAAGTGAACAAATATAAAATACTCCAGAGAACAAAAGCCTGAAAAAACCAGTTTCCTCAGAGCCCACCCCCTTGAGGGGGGCGGGAAGACTTAGCTGAGAGAACTTCAGGGACTGAAAACCCAAGTGGCAGGCCCCTTCTGTTCATATTTTGATTTTTCATTTAAATTCCGATTATGTCTTGCTTTTATTTTATTTGCATTTGGAAACCAAATTCTATGCTATTATCATTCATTTACATGGAAATTTTTTTATACATCCTCAGATCCTCAAACCTTAGGCCTTTTTTTTTTATGCCTTATGGCCCATCTTGCTAACGGCTGCATAAAATTAATCAAGGTAAAGCACAGATGCTCACAGATAACAGTTCAAAGCTGTGGCCCTTCAATGCAGAGCAGCTTAGTGTAGTCCTCGGGGGAGGCGCTTGGGGGCGCCACCCTCATTGCTTGTGGTGCACAGGAGTTTTCTTACCGGCTCACTGCAACACAAATGCTGAATGTTATTTTCACTTTTTCCAAATGTTAAAATCCTCTTTGGATTTGTTTTGGTTACTGAAAACAGGTACTGACGTAGGCCTTTCATAAGAGCAAAGTAGTGTAATGTGAATTTTGGAATGTGGGAGAATATCTGTACTAGATTGTTTACAGATCAGGACACTTTTGAGAATGCAAGGCCATTTAATTAATAATTATACCAGATAATAGGTGTAAATTGGAACTGCCCTTGGCAAACTGGGAGGTATGATCACCTTACTTAATAGCCCATTTTTGTTCAGGCTTATTCTTGCACTTTCTGCTCGTATGTAGGAGTAAAAATAGATAGTGAGTTGCAGTGTAGGTGATGATGTCACAAAAGACTTTCTGACTTTTCTTTTCAACTCATCAGTAAGTCCCAGCACTCTTGGTGACTGATTTTTTTCTTCTTTTTTTATTTTTAAGGGCTTTATTGAGGTAGAATTTATATACAACAACTGGCCATCTAGAGCATAAAATTTGATAAGTTTTGACCAATGTATACTTCTATGAGACAACATAATCAATATATCTGTTGCTCCCTGCACATCCCCAGGCAACCACTGATCTGGTGTTTTGTATTTTCTAGAGCTTTGTATAAATGGAATCATACTGTATATTATCCTTTTTAAAAATATGGTTTCTTGGAGATTCTTCCATATTTGTTGCTTTCCGTTTTTTATTGAGTTGTATTCTATCATATGGATATTCTACAATTTTTTACACATTTACCTATTGATGGCCATTTGTATTTTTTCTGATTTTTAATTATTTCAAATAAAGCTGCCATACATTTGTGTATGCATCCTTTTGTGGACATATATTTTCACTTCTCTTGGATAAATATCTACGAATAGAATGAATATATGAAAGACTTGACTTTTAAGAAACAGCCAAACTGTTTCCAAAGTGATTTATGTTCCTATGAGAAGTGCATGAGAGTTCTAATTTCTTCACATCCTTGTCAAAAACTTGGTATGGTCACTCTTTTTTTTTTTTTGGTCCAATTTTAGCCATTATAATAAATGTGAATCCATTTTAATTTTCATTTTCCTAACAACTACTGATGTCAAATATCTTTTTATGTCCTTATTTGCCCACCTATATATCATCTTTGGTGGAGTTCCCGTTCAAATTTTTTGTTGTTTATTGGATTATTTGCTTTCTTATTATTGAGCTATGAGAGTATTAAAAAATGGTATTTAGAACACAAGTCTTTTCTTTTTAAGAGATTTTATTTATTTATTTGAAAGCGAGAGAGAGTACGAATAAGAGAGCACAAGCAGGGGCAGCAGCAGACTTCTCACTAAGCAGAGAGTTGGATGTGGGGCTCAGTCCCAGGACTGTGAGATCTTGACCTGAGCCGAAGTCAGCTGCTTAACTGACTGAGCCACCCAGAAGCCCCTAGAAAACAAGTCTTTACTCAGATATGTGACATAAAAACATTTCACCAAATCTCATTCTTTTTCCTTTTTTATATTTAGTTTTAAAAATTTTAAATAAACATATAATGTATTTTTATCCCCAGGGGTACAGGTCTGTGAATTGCCAGGTTTACACATTTCACAGCCCTCATAATAGCACATACCCTTCCCAATGTCCATATCCCCACCACCCTCTCCCTTCCCCCCTCCCCCCAGCAACCCTCAGTCTGTTTTTTGAGATTGAGTCTTTTATGGTTTGTCTCCCTCCAGATCCCATCTTCTTTCATTTTTTTCTTTTCCTACCCCCCAAGCCCCCCACATTGCATTTCCACTTCCTTATATCAGGGAGATCATATGATAGTTGTCTTTCTCCGATTGACTTATTTTGCCAAACATAATACCCTCTAGTTCCACCCATGTCATCGCAAATGGCAAGATTTCATTTCTTTTGATGGCTGCAATATATATATATATATATATATATATATATATATATATATATACCACTTCTTTATCCATTCATCTGTTGATGGACATCTAGGTTCTTTCCATAGTTTGGCTATTGTGCACATTGCTGCTATAAGCATTTGGGTGCACGTGCCCCTTCGGAGAACCACGTTTGTATCTTTAGGATATATACTCAGTAGTGTAATCGCTGGGTCATAGGGTAGCTCTGTTTTCAGTTTTTTGAGGAACCTCCATGCTGTTTTCCAACATGGTTGCACTAACTTGCATTCCCACCAACAGTGTAGGAGGGTACCCCTCTCTCTGCATCCTCACCAGCATCTGTCATTTCTTGACTTGTTAATTTTAGCCATTCTGACTGGTGTGAGGTGGTATCTCATTGTGGTTTGGATTTGTATTTCCTTGATGGTGAGTGATGTTTTTTCATTTTTTTTATGTGTCTGTTGGCCATCTGGATGTCTTCTTTGCAGAAATGTCTGTTCATGTCCTCTGCCCATTTCTTGATTGGCTTATTTGTTCTTTGGGTGTTCAGTTTGCTAAGTTCTTTATAGATTTTGGACACTAGTCCTTTATCTGATATGTGGTTTGCAAATAGCTTCTCCCATTCTGCCAGTTGTCTTTTTTTTTTTTTTTTTTAACTGTTTCCTTTGCTGTGCCAAAGCTTTGGATCTTGATGAAGTCCGAATAGCTCATTTTTGCCCTTGCTTCCCTTGCCCTTGGTGATGTATCTAGGAAGAAGTTGCTGCGGTTGAGGTCAAAGAGGTTGCTGCCTGTGTTCTCCTCAAGGATTTTGATGGATTCCTTTATCACATTGAGGTCCTTCATCCATTTGTAGTCTATTTTTGTGTGTGGTGGAAGGAAATGGTCCAGTTCCATTTTTCTGCATGCGGCCGTCCACTTTTCCCAACACCATTTTTTGAAGAGACTGTCTTTTTTCCACTGCACATTCTTTCCTGCTTTGTTGAAGATTAGTTGACCATAGAGTTGAGGGTCTATTTCTGGGCTCTCTATTCTGTTCTGTTGATCTATGTGTCTGTTTTTGTGCCACTACCATACTGTCTTGATGATGATAGCTTTGTAATAGAGCTTGAAGTCTGGAATTGTGATGCCACCAACTTTGGCTTTCTTTTTCAACATCCCTCTGGCTATTTGAGGTCTTTTCTTGTTCCATATAAATTTTAGGATCATTTGTGCCATTCTTTGAAAAAAATCGATGGTATTTTGATAGGGATTGCATGAAACATGTAGATTGCTTTGGATAGCATTGACATTTTCACAGTATTTGTTCTTCCAACCCATGAGCGTGGAACATTTTTCCATTTCCTTGTGTCTTCCTCAATTTCTTTCATGAGTACTTTATAGTTTTCTGAGTATAGATTCTTTGCCTCTTTGGTTAGCTTTATTCCTAGGTATCTTATGGTTTGGGGTGCAATTGTAAATGGGATTGACTCCTTCTTTTCTCTTTCTTCTGTCTTGTTGTTAGTGTAAAGAAATGCAACTGATTTCTGTGCATTGACTTTATTTCATGACACTTTACTGAATTCCTGTACAAGTTCTAGCAGTTTTGGAGTGGAGCCTTTTGGGTTTTCCACATAAAATATCATACCATCTGCAAAGAGTGATAGTTTGACTTCTTCTTTGTTGATTTGAATGCCTTTAATTTCTTTTTGTTGTCTGATTGCTGAGGCTAAGACTTCTAGTACTGTGTTGAATAGCAGTGGTGATAATGGACATCCCTGCCGTGTTCCTGACCTTAGCGGAAAAGCTTTCAGTTTTTCTCCATTGAGAATGATATTTGCAGTGGGTTTTTTATAGATGGCTTTGATGATATTGAGGTATGTGCCCTCTATCCCTACACTTTGAGGAGTTTTGATCAGGAAAGGATGCTTTACTTTGTCAAATGCTTTTTCAGCATCTATTGAGAGTATCATATGGTTCTTGTTCTTTCTTTTATTAATGTATTATATCACATTGATTGATTTGCAGATGTTGAACCAAACTTGCTGCCCTATAATAAATTCCACTTGGTCATGGTGAATAATCCTTTTAATGTACTGTTGGATCCTATTGGCCAGTAGTTTTGTGAGAATTTTCGCATCTGTGTTCATCAAGGATATTGGTCTGTAGTTCTCTTTTTTGATGGGATCCTTGACTGGTTTTGGGATCAAGGTAATGCTGGCCTCATAAAATGGGTTTGGAAGTTTTCCTTCTATGTCTATTTTTTGGAACAGTTTCAGGAGAATAGGAATTAGTTCTTTAAATGTTTAGTAGAATTCCCCTGGGAAGCCGTCTGGCCCTCGGCTTTTGTTTGTTTGGAGAGTTTTGATGACTGCTTCAATCTCATTACTGGTTGTGGGTCTGTTCAGGTTTTCTATTTCTTCCTGGTTCAGTTGTGGAGTTTATATATCTCTAGAAATGTATCCATTTCTTCCAGATTGTCGAATTTGTTGGAGTAGAGTTGCTCATAGTTTGTTCTTATAGTTGTTTGTATTTCTTTGGTGTTGGTTGTGATCTCTCCTCTTTCATTCATGATTTTATTTATTTGGGTCCTTTCTCTTTTCTTTTTGATAAGTCTGGCCAGGGGTATATCAATCTTATTAATTCTTTCCAAGAACAAGCTCCTAGTTTTGTTGATTTATTCTATTGTTTTTTTGGTTTCTATTTCATTGATTTCTGCTCTGATCTTTATGATTTCTCTTCTCCTGCTGGGCTTGGGTTTCATTCTTGTTCTTTCTCCAGCTCCTTTAGGTGTAGGGTTAGGTTGTATACCTGAGACCTTTCTTGTTTCTTGAGAAAGGCTTGTACCGCTATATATTTTCCTCTCAGGACTGCCTTTCTTGTGTCCCACAGATTTTGAACCGTTGTGTTTTTATTATCATTTGTTTCCATGAAATTTTTCAATTCTTCTTTAATTTCCTGGTTGACCTATTCATTCTCCATATATTTGGGTTCTTTCCAAATTTTCTCTTGTGATTGAGTTCTAGCTTCAGAGCATTGTGGTCTGAAAATATGCAGGGTATGATCCCAATCTTTTGATACCGGTTGAGACCTGATTTATGATGCAGGATGTGGTCTATTCTGGAGAATGTTCCACATGCACTAGTGAAGAATGTGTATTCTGTTGCTTTGCGATGAAATTTTCTGAATATATCTGTGATGTCCATTTTGTCCAGTGTGTCATTTAAGGCCTTTATTTCCTTGTAGATCTTTTGCTTGGATGATCTGTCCATTTCAGTGAGGGGGTGTGTTAAAGTCCCCTACTATTATTGTATTAGTGTTGCTGTGTTTCTTTGATTTTGTTATTAATTGGTTTATATAGTTGGCTGCTCCCACGTTAGGGGCATAGATATTTAAAATTGTTAGATCTTCTTGTTGGACAGATCCTTTGTTTATGATATAGTGTCCTTCCTCATCTCTTATTATAGTCTTTGGCTTAAAATCTAATTGATCTGATATAAGGATTGCCACTCCTGCTTTCTTTTGATGTCCATTAGCATGGTAAATTGTTTTCCACCCCCTCGCTTTAAATCTGGAGGTGTCTTCAGGTTTAAAATGAGTTTCTTGTAGGCAACATATAGAAGAGTTTTGTTTTTTTATCCATCCTGATACCCTGTGTCTTTTGATTGAGGCATTTAACCCATCAACATTCAGGGTAACTATTGAGAGATATGAATTTAGTGCCATTGTATTGCCTGTAAGGTGACTGTTACTGAATATTGTCTCTGTTTCTTTCTCGTCTACTACTTTTAGGCTCTCTCTTTGCTTAGAGGACCCCTTTCAATATATCCTACAGAGTTGTTTTGGTGTTTGCAAATTCAGTTTTTGTTTGTCCTGGAAACTTTTTATCTCTCCTTCTATTTTCAATGATAGCCTAGCTGGATATAGTATTCTTGGCTGCATGTTTTTCTCGTTTAGTGTTCTGAATATATCATGCCAGTTCTTTGTGGCCTGCCAGGTCTTTGTGGATAAGTCTGCTGCCAAACTAATATTTTTACCATTGTATGTTACAGACTTCTTTTCCCAGGCTGCTTTCATGTTTTTCTCTTTGTCACTAAGACTTGTAAATTTTGCTATTAGGTGATGGGGTGTGGACCTATTCTTATTGATTTTGAGGGGGGTTCTCTGCACTTCCTGGATTTTGATGCTTGTTCCCTTTGCCATATTAGGGAAATTCTCTTTAATAATTCTCTCCAGTATACCTTCTGCTCCCCTCTCTCTTTATTCTTCTTCTGGAATCCCAGTTATTCTAATTTTGTTTCGTCTTATGGTGTCACTTATCTCTTGAATTGTCCCCTCATAATCCAATAGCTGTTTGTTCCTCTTTTGCTCAGCTTCTTTATTCTCTGTCATTTGCTCTTCTATATTGCTAATTCTTTCTTCTGCCTCATTTATCCTAGCAGTGACAGCCTCCATTTTTTATTGAGCTTCATTAATAACTTTTTTGATTTCAACTTGGTTAGATTTTATTTCTTCAGAAAGGGCTTTTATATCTCCCGAGAGGATTTCTCTAATATCTTCCAAGCCTTTTTCGAGCCCAGCTAGTACCTTGAGAATTGTCATTCTGAACTCTGGATCTGAGATATTACCAATGTCTGTATTGATTAGGTCCCTAGCATTCAGTACTTCCTCTTGTTCTTTTTTTTTTGTGGTGAATTTTTCCACTTTGTCATTTTGTCCATATAAGAGTATATGAAGGAGCAAGTAAAATACTAAAAGGTTTGCAAAGACCCCAGGAAAATATGCTTTAACCAAATCAGAAGAGATCCCCAATCATGGTGTTGGGTGGGAAGGGGATAAAAAGAGGTTCAGAAAGAAAGAAAAAAAAAGTATTAAAAAAAGAAAATGAATAAAGAAAAAATATAAAAACAAAAAAATATATATTAGATAAACTAGCTAAAAAAGTTAAAAAAGGAAAGGGTAAAAGTTAAAAAAATTAGCAGAAGAAGAGAAAAAAATGAAAAAGAAAAAAAAATTAAATTAACTGCAAGACTAAAGAAACATGGGAAGAAAGCCATGAGTTCCGTGCTTTGCTTTCTGCCCCTCTGGAATTCAGTTGCTCTCCTTGGTATTGAAACTGCACTCCTTGGTAGGTGAACTTGGTCCTGGCTGGATTTCTTGTTGATCTTCTGGGGGAGGGGCCTGTTGTTGTGATTCTTGAGTGTCTTTGCCCCAGGCGGAATTGCACTCTCCTAACCAGGGGCCGGGCTGAGCAATCTGCTCAGGTTTGCTTTCAGGACCTTTTGTTCCCTGGCTTTCTGTAGAGTTCCGGAGGATGGGAATGAAAATCGTGACCTCCCAGTCTCCAGCCCAGAGGAGCCGAGAGCTCGGGGCCCCACTCCTCAGTGCGCCCTTAGAGAATAGCGCCCACTTACTCCTGTCTCCCTGCCCTCCGGCTGCGCTCTGAGCTCACTGAGCCTGCGACTGGTTCAAGGTAACCCCGAGCTGAGATCTTACTCCTTGGCTCTGTCTCTGTAGCCAGCTTCCCCGTTCTAATATCTTCAAACTCTGCGACACTCAGACACCCCAGATCCTTCTGTGACCCTGTGGGACCTGAGGCCCCCTGACCCCTCGTGGGCTTCACCCCAGTTTAGCCTCTAGAGCAATTTCACTCAGCGGAACAGACTTTTAAATGTCCTGATTTTGTGCTCCGTTGCTCCACCGCTTGCCGGGAGCTGGCCCCTCCCTGCCAGTCTATCTTCCCATCGCTTTGGATTCACTTCTCCGCCAGTCCTATCTTTCAGAAAGTGGTTGATTTTCTGTTTCTAGAATTGCTGTTCTTGTCTTCCATCTCCCTTGGATTTGTAGGTGTTTGCAATCTTTAGAGAAGCTATCTAGCTGATCTCCTGCTACCTGAAGTAGTCTCAGCCTGCTACTTCTCCGCCATCTTGACTCCTCTCCCTCTTGTTCTTTTTTTGTAGTGAATTTTTCTGCCTTATCATTTTGTCCAGATAGGATTTGCTTTCTCCTCCTCTGGAATTCCGCTGTTCTCCTTGGTGAATGAAGTTGGTCTTGGCTGGGTTTCTTGTTGATCTTCTGGGGGAGGGGCCTGTTGTAGTGATTCTTAAGTATCTTTGCTGGAGGCGGAATTGCCCCACCCTTATCAGGGGCCAGGCTAAGTAATCCGCTCGGGTTTGCTTTCCGGAACTTTTGTTCCCTGAACACTTTCCGTAGAGTTTCGGAGGACGAGAATGATAATGGTGGCCTCCCAATCTCAGGACTAGAGGATCTGAGAGCTCAGGGTCTTGCTCCTCAGTGTGCCCTGAGAGAAAAGTGCCCAATTGCTCCTGTCTCCCTGGCCTCTGGTCACGCTTGGAGAAAAGCGCTCAGTCACTCAGTTTCCCTGGCCTCCAGCTGTCCTCTGAGCTCACCCAGCCTGTGCCTGGTTCAAGGTAACCCCGAGCTGAGAGCTCACTCCTTGGCTTTGTCACTGTAGCCAGCTTCTCTGCTCTAATACCTGCAAGCTCTGCGACCTTCAGACACCCCCGGTCCTTCTGTGACCCCGTGGGACCTTGGGTTATGCTGACCCCGTGTGGGCTTCCCCCCAGTTTTGCCTCTGGAATGATGTCCCTCAGTGGAGCTGACTTTTACAAGTCCTGATTTTGTGCTCTATTGCTCTGCCACTTGCTGGGAGCTGGCCCCTCCCTCTATGGTCTATCTTCCCGTTGCTTTGGATTCACTTCTCCACAGGTCCTACCTTTCAGAAAGTGGTCGATTTTCTGTTTCTATAATTGTTGCTCTTCTTCTCTTCGATTTCCTGTTGGATTTGTAGATGTTCGCAATGGTTAGATAAGCTATCTAGCTGATCTCCTGCTACCCAATGTCGTTTCAGCCTGCTACTTCTCCGTCATCTTGACCTCCGGCCAAGTCTCATTTTTCTTGTCATTTGCTTAGCAGTGTCTTTTGAAGGGTCACCTGGGTGGCTCAGTCAGTTAAGCATCTGCCTTCAGGTTAGGTTATGATCCTGGAGTCCTGGAATCCAGTCCCACATAGAGCCATGCATGGAGCCCAGCACTGGGCCCTCTGCTCAGAGAGGAGCATGCCTCTCCCTTCCACTCTGTCTCTCTCCCCACTCATACTCTCTGTCTCTTTCTAATAAATAAATAAAATCTTAAAAAAAAAAACCCAATGTTGTGAAGAACAGAAGTCTCAATTTTGATGAACTTCAACATACTAATTTTTTCTTCTATGAGTCATTCTTCCTTTATTTTGTCAAAGAAACTGATTTTTAACTGAGATTGATCAGGGTGAATTTAAATGAAATAAAAACTGATATTAGAACTTTGAGACATCTAGTCTTCCCAATTTGTATAAAGTATATTATTTTATTATGGTATCAGTTAAACTTCTGAAGGAGCTCAGAAGTTAGTAACAGAGTTATTTCTGTTTTCAATATGTAACATGGTCGATTCTTACTTACTTAAAACATAAGCTAATCAACTCTCCTTAATTAAAGTTATGACCATGAATGGATTGCCAGATTTTGAAGGTGACATAAGTCTAACACAGCTTTTTGATAGCACTCTCCCTCTTGGGCCTTGGTAGCACCTTCCATACCACCCAGATAGACTTCAAGTCAACCTCTGTGTTGCCCTGGAATTCATCATGACCTCCATTTTTTAAAGGCATCTCTCTAGTTTAATTAACCTTCATTTCCTGTTGAACTATTGAACAGTTATCAGTTGCTCTGTCTTCTCCCAGTGTGGCATCTTCAACCTATTGAGATGCCACAATTATCTTTCTAAAATACAAATGTGATCATGCCGTGTTCTTGTTATAACTCTCCTAAGGACTTCCTGTGTCTTCAACATAAGTCCAAGCTTCTTAGTGTGCACCATAATTAGAGTGGCCATATATCTCAGTTTAAATCATTTTTTTTTAAAGATTTTATTTATTTGACAGAGAGAGAAAAATCACAAGTTGGCAGAGAGGCAGGCAGAGAGAGAGAGGGGAGGAAGCAGGCTCCCTGCGGAGCAGAGAGCCCGATGTGGGGGGCTCGATCCCAGGACCCTGGGATCATGACCTGAGCCGAAGGCAGAGGCTTTAACCCACTGAGCCATCCAGGCGCCCCTAAATCATTGTTGTTAATGTATATGGTTGCTTGGCTTATAACACCTCACTGGTTTGCATTCTGGTTATACTAAATTCCTTTCAGTTCATGTGTATCATTCACTGCTGGGCTTTTGGGTACACTTTTCTTTCTGCCTTACCCTTTCAGCTGGTATTGAACTTCTTCTACAAAGCCTTACATGAAATTCCACGTGTTTACTTTCTAGCTCTCCTATCACTCTCTCGTAGCATTTAACAAACCATTGCTAACAATTTGTTCACTTGCTTATGGGCCACACTAGACTGTAAGCTCTTTGAGGGTGGAGGGAATTCTATGCCTCCTGCTCTAACATATCCAGCAAATAGAACAATTTGCTAGTACACAAGTATTTACAGACCATATCCTCTACATATTAAGAGTTTGAGACAACGAAATGTACCCTTCCCTCCTGGAAACACCTGATCTGGAACAAGGAAGCGTGGAGCACCCAAACGGGTTGCTCATATAAAAATACAAAACTCTCTTGGGATTGAGTAAAGAAAGCCTCTGGTTGCAGATGTCCAAGCATGACATTTAAATGTTCTATAAACTTCCTCCTGAGTTCTTGCTTTTCTTTGTGACAGCTATCACTTTGACTCCTACAGTTCTTGACCTTTATAGTTCAGTTTTTCTCTTTGTCCTAACTATGAAAAAAAAATTTGTTTCCCTTATACTCAGCTAAAAGAGATTAGAATTATTTTCTAATAGGTGATACAAAGAGCAACAGCAATTTAAAGAAATGAAAAGCCATGAGGAACCCAATAATAACCACAAAATTTACAAACATTAAAAATAAGCAAGTCCTCAAAATACAGTTTTTAACATTGTGTCCCAGTAAAAGCAGTAGTAAGCTGGACTGTGCCTCACACTCCCTTCTGCCCTTATCCTAAGATAAGGAGTTATTCTAGCCCCAAATAGTCTGCCATACATTTGCCCATGCCTGAATTCTTTCCTTCCATGTCCCTTGTTTGTTCATGGTGAAGCCCTTGAGTTTTATCTTGTTTCCTTAGCATCTGGAAAATACTCAGTTTGGATACCTTACTGAATCTAAGAGCAAATAGCAACATCTTTAAGCTGAGTCTTTTTCTTTATTTAGTTTTCCTTGATGAGGATCTTCCTTTTAGACTTGTTTCCTGCTACGAGATCAATCCACAATAGAGTGTAGATTGCTAGCAAAGGACCTAGGCACCATGGGGTGACCCTAATCTTCCCAGTTCAGGGTTTTAGTTCTGTTCTGCCTTGATATCCAGGGACCCAGATATCAAATGAGCTCCTTAGCATACGTACATCTGTGTGTACATTCATACAATATGCAGGAGCAAAGCCCTGCCCAAATTCACACCTTCCTTTTAAAAAAATGTAACAGTCCTTATTATGCCATAGTCACAGTTTGCACAAAATGAGATTGAAACTAATCATTGCTTATGATTAAATACCTACACGTGAATTCCTTTGGATTTGTTTGTATGACTTGCAAAGTCAGGTAGGATATTCCAGAACAGATCTCCAAGTGTGGTCCCTGGACAAGCAGCATCACCATTACCTGGAATTTGTTAAGTTCCAGTTCAGTTCCAGTTCCAGTTCAAGTTCAAGTTCAAGTAAGTTAACTTGCAAGCCCACTTCAAACCTCCTGAATCAGAACTGTGGAGGTAGGACCCAGAAATCTATGTTTTAGTAAGTTCTTCAGCTAAGTCTGAAACACTTAAAAGTTTGAGAACTGCTGTTTTAGAAGAATCATCTCCATTTTTGAATAATAGATGGCAGAGTTGATTGTGTGGAACTATCAAACATTTTGGTAATAGGTAGAGCATTAGATAGAGTGGCAACTGGGGAAACTTTATGTCTTCCAGCAAGTTTGTGTGTGACCATTAGACATTTTTCCATTTCCAATAGATTTGGCAGGAATGGAGTAAAGTTGAAGGAGATAGATCACAATCTCTGAACCAGTAAATAAATGAAAGTTCCCCCATACTTGCCGAGTTGCAGCCAGGAAAAAAGAAAAAGGAAAAACTAAAACAAAAAACCCAAACCCCCAACCACTCCCCCAAATCTGATAAAAAAATACAAGTGGACCGGAGCTGGGCACTCCTTAGAATAGAATGTCTGCAGGCTCCGGCCGAAGAGAAAATTATTACTCAACATATGTTGCAAGTTGTGAGTACTAATTATATCCATATTTGCCTTTCATTTATGTGGCTTTCATTTGTGGCTGGGTCTGCCTTACAGGTATCCTGTGTTCTGGAGAGTGGAGATCAAAAGAATTCACAGAATTCACCTCTCAGGCTTTCAGAAATGTATAGCCAAGAAATAAAATGTTTCTTTGGTATCATCATTTTCTTTTCTTATGAACAAGGCATCTAGGTTTCTCAGGGAAAGCTAGACCTTTAAAACAACAACAACAACAATAACAACAACAACAAAATTCCCATGTAATTTACCTAATAAATTACCTTGAAGTCGTCAATATCCTAAGAAGTTTTTTTTCGATAATTGTTGTGGAGCAACAACAACCCAGAGGACAGATTCAGCCTTACTTTACTTTGCTAAGAATTTTTAATTGGTGATTGCTGATGTATACGTCATATTGCAGTTATCTGGTCAAGCAGCTGATGCATGCCACAAGTTCGTCAGAGGCAGCAGGAGACTGGAAATGGGCAGTGGGTGTCCTGACCTGGCTACAGTGACCTGGCTGAAAGGGAAACACGTTTTTTTCATCATTTGCCTATAGTGCCCCACGATATCCCATCTGGGATATAGAATTATTCTGGCTTCTACAACTGGTACTTCCTCTGGAAACCAAGTTTTCCTTCATCCAACCACTTATGTTAGGATTCGTGTGAGGAGTCATCTGGGATCCTACTTTATTGACCTCTGTATACCAGGTCCATTCCAACATATGTTGATGGCATCTGTATTTTTCCCTCAAGTCTTGGCATTGCATTTGGGAATTAGAAAAATGTTAGCTTGTTGTAGAAACACATCTTTATGAGGGCTGTAT
This sequence comes from Mustela nigripes, assembly GCF_022355385.1. Classification (NCBI taxonomy): domain Eukaryota; kingdom Metazoa; phylum Chordata; class Mammalia; order Carnivora; family Mustelidae; genus Mustela; species Mustela nigripes. The sequence continues at coordinate 34,875,978 of NC_081561.1, read as the reverse complement.
GTGAAATATGCATCTGGAGGACTGTTTTTCAAATGGTGTCCTTCAAGCTCCAGACATGTTCTAAGGTTATGTTTGGCAACATGTCATCTCTGCCACATAAATCTTGGCTTCCCAGGACTTGGGAAGTATGGCTGACTGCACGCCATTTCATTCTAGGATTCTGTCCTTTTTGTCCCAGACTCTTCTGTAGGCATCAGATCCAAATCCATCCTTTACTTCTGTGCGTTTGTTTCTAGATTTCATGAAATGCAGTGTAGGACTGATATATTTTTAATTAGAAAATATTTTATTAATTATATTATATTATAATTTTCTATTTATATATATAATTTATATTAATTTTCTGATTATATTAATTAGAAAATATTTAATATATTTTAATTAGAAAAGACTACAGTCAGACCTAAATAAACTGGTTGTCAAGTGGGACAAATAGCCACAGATCACTGGGATGCTCCCCTTCCCCAGAGCTTTGCTTTAGTGCCATCTGATTTGATGACAGCGTCTTGTGGTGGGATTATATTGGATTAAGAGGCAGCAAATCTTTTTCCTAGTTTTGGTTCTGTGACCAACAGGCTGTGTGAATTAGAGTCAGACAATTCTCTCTTTGTGCTTTAGTTTCTTCGTTTAGAAACTAATGGTTGGGACTAGTTTTTAAAATCATCAGCCTAAGTAGTCTAGGAATCTTACTACTGCTATTGAATGGTTGTTAATAACGAGTTCCCATTTTCACTTTGCTCTCTTCTCCTCTACTTGAGCTTCTACCCTTACCTCATCAGAAGAACTTGATGGAGGGAAGAGGCAGGCTGCATATTAGAGAGAAAGGAGGGGATTGTTAATAAAGTATTCATAAAGCTGTGTCAGGTCCTGCCTGCCCTGGCACCATCTTGGCACTTAGTGTCAAGAGATTTATCTTCTAGCATCAGTGAAGTTTGTAAGATGCGGGATTGAAGCCAGATAGCTATCAAAAGCTCCATCCTGGGATGCCTGAGTGGCTCAGTGGGTTAAGCCTCTGCTTTCGGCTCGGGTCATGATCTCAGGGTCCTGGGATCGAGTCCCACATCGGGCTCTCTGCTCCACAGGGAGTTTGCTTTCTCCTCCTCCTCTCTCTCTCTCTCTGCCTGCCTCTCTGCCTACTTGTGATCTCTCTCTCTCTGTCAAATAAATAAATAAAAATTTAAAGATTTATTTATTTATTTGACAGAGAGAAAGAGAGAGGCAGAGAGGCAGGCAGAGAGAGAGAGAAGCAGACTCCCTGCTGAACAGAGAGCCTGACGCGGGGCTTGATCCCAGGACCCTGAGACCATGACCCGAGCCGAAGGCAGAGGCTTACCCCACTGAACCACCCAGTTGCCCCAAATAAATAGAATATTAAAAAAAAAAAAAAAAAAGAGCTCCATCCTCACTGCCCTGGGAGGAGGGAGGGAGCGTGGCTGGGTAGAGAGGTGAGAGGTATCTGAATTACTCTTCCTAATTCTGGAATCTGCTGGTCTTGTGGAAGCTCTGGTTTACTGAGGTACAGTTTTTAGTTCTCAATTCCTAGGTTTTTTTTTCTGAGAATGTCCCAGTTTTCCACTCTGGCATTAGAAGAGCTTGACCTTCTACCAAGTTATTTAAGTTTCCTACTTCTTTCTACAATAGATACTGATTCTGGTCCTCTTATGCCCTGTCACTGTCTGACATCTGACTTCATAAGGAATGGACCTCAACGCACCATGATGCTTTCACCAACCAGACTAAAAGTACAGATGCACCTTGCAGACTTCTGATATTAGTTCCTTTCCCTCATATTGATCCTTGGGATTGAGACATCAGTCTTGATTGAGCCCAAGATTTCTATATCCTCTTTGCAATCTGGACTTCAGATCAACATTGACTTGTAACTCCATCCTTCGGCTCAGTTTTTCCTATGGACTGCCACTGAGATCTTAGAGTTTCTGTCAGGCGAACCATGAGAAACTGTTGTTTGACAAACAGGAAAATAAGCTATCATGTTACTGACATTTTTTGGGTTGTGCAGTGGAGTCTTTAAAGGGTCTTAATTGTTTGGCGTATATTTCCCCTGGAAATATAAGAATGTAAGTGTTTCAGAAGCAAAACATTTTAGAGTTACAGTTGACCACATCAATAGAAATGCTTACACATATTTCTTATCTTTAATAGGTAATAAGTGCATAGCAAATTGCTCTGCCAGAGCTAGTGGGGAAGTTAATTAATCGTCTGTTTGTAACACATGGAGTCATTTCTGAGTGGCTTCAATTTATTTGTTCAAAAATAAGCCCAAAGATGAATTGCACATTAGATTTACTGCCTACAATTTTGAAGCTTGTAGATGCTGTGGTGGGAAGCAGTCACTAATTTAATAATTTAGAAACAATTTGGGAATAGCTGAGTGAAAATAAAGTTATTGGACTCTGCTTTATAAACTCAAATTTTGGGGGAAAGTATTTATGAGTTTGACCAGCAGGAGCTTTTGATTCCCATTAGCGGTCACAGCTGCTCGCTGTGAACGTGGCAAGCTTGCTCCACTGAAATGTTGCCGCCTAGCAGTTTATTTATCAGGTCTAAAAGGATGAGACAAGAGCACAAGATGTTTTTGAATGTTTGCAAATTCCTAGGGAAGCTATTTTTATCCCAAATGGTATAAATTCTAAAAAAATAAAAAAAATGATTTTGGTATTTGAAATAATTATTTGGGCATCATCGTTTTGATTGCCCTAACTCTTTGGGTCATGGCCAAGGCAACCCCATTCATAATAGAGGCCCCTCTATGGTGTGTAAGTAGGAACGTTCCAGGCCATAGAAGTTTGCTAGCAGAACTGATTTCAGGGAATTGTAGACAGTTAAAGCTGCAGATGTCCTTGAAATAATTTCAAGCAGCTCCCTGTTTTACAGTTGAAGGAATTAAGACTCAGGAAAGTTACAGAAGTTAATCACGGCCACACGTCTTTTTAGAAGAAGAAATGGTTGTAGAATCTAAGACTCCTGATTCCCAGTTTAATTATCCTTCTTCCATATGCTGAGAAGGGTTAGAACTAAATTAAAAAAAAAAAAAAGCTAAAAAATGGCTTTCTTAAGTGCTTTTTTTTTTTTTTTTTTAAAGATTTTATTTATTTGTTAGGGAGATAGCACAAGTAGGCAGAGCAGCAAATAGACGGAGAGGGAGAAGCAGGCTCTCCACTGAGCAGGGAGCCTGATGCAGGGTTCTATCCCAGGATCCTGGGATCATGACCTGAGCTGAAGGCAGCTGCTTAACCTACTGAGCCACCCAGGTACCCCTCTTAGGTGCTTTTTTTTTTTTTTTTTAAAGATTTTATTTATTTATTTGGCAGACAAAGATCACAAGTAGGCAGAGAGGCAGGCAGAGAGAGAAGAGGAAGCAGGCTCCCTGCTGAGCAGAGAGCCAGATGTGGGTCTCGATCTCAGGACCCTGGAATCACGATCTGAGCCGAAGGCAGAGGCTTTAACCCACTGAGCCATCCAGGCGCCCCTCTTAGGTGCTTTTTAATGATTTCCAGGGATGAAGCTAAGTATAACATTTAAAAGCGGTTTTAGTCAGCCACTTTCAGTTTATTACCTTCTCTGAGATGCATCTATAGTAACCTGCGTTCTGTGTTCCCAGTTTAATAATTTGGCCTCCTTTTAATTTTGTACATAATTAAAATGGATGCTTCCTTTGGATTTAAGGGTTGGCTTTTATTTTCTGTCAGTTTATGGAACTGAGGCCAGATTAATGAGCTCCAATGAATTATGCAAAGTTTCTGTGAAGTGAGGGATAGCTGTCCCACATGCTGAGAAAACGTGCTTTTGCCTTCTTGTCTGGTGGCTGTGTGTATCTAATTATGTGCAGAATGTGCTGCTGGGAGAAACGTGGCCTGGATGCATTCCCCTTAGGAAAGGCCTGTTGGTGACAGTGATACTCTTTGAGTCCAGGCGAAGCTAGGGGCCTGGGCAGGGCAGACAGAGGCAAGGGAGCGCCTGGCATCCGGCCTCTAGAGGGCAGTGCTGCCTTATGAGTCAGTCCCCGAACTCTGGGTCTAAGGCTAGATGGGATAAACAGTACTGAGTGTCTTGGACACCTACTTTTCCTGGAGTTCTAGACATAGAAGGAGAAGTAATTATGTTGTGGGTTGGTACTTTCTTTGAGCCTGGATGTCCTGGACTCACTTTGCAGTTCTAATCTTTATAGTGTCGAGAAAAGGACACGACAGAGTATCAGCACATCTGGTATCTAGTCTTAGTTCTGTTACTGATTAATTGTGTACCTTGAGGCCTCTGGCTTCAGTTTCTTCATCTGAAAAATGAAGTGGTTCTAATATTTCTTCTCTAAAATCTGTGAGTCAGCTGGTTCTTCTTTTCTGCCCTATTTCCCCGGGCCCTACTCAATACTCAATTTCATCCCAGGGCTTACCTCTGACTTTTAAAGAGGTATTAGGATAACCTCTCCATAAATAAATCTCCCCCTCTGTCTTGGCTACCAGGCGCAGTTTCTGTTCCAGGAATGCTTCTTGCAACATCACCCTTCTAAAGTAGCCACTGTGGTCTATCCAGGCTTGCCAAAATAGCTCATTAGCAAAAATGCTTAGTGACCTTTGTTATGGGTTGAGTTGGGCCCTGCTCCTCCAATTCATATACCGAAGTCCTTACTGCCAGCGTGTGACCTTTTTTTGGAAATAGGGTGGGTGCAGACGTAATCAGTTAAGATGGGGTCATACCGGACTAGAATGGACTCCTAATCCAATATGACAGGTGTTCTTAAAAAAGGGAAATTTGGAAACAGACATGCACAGAGGCAGTTATGCTGCCACAAGACAAGAAACTACCAGAAGCTGGGAGAGAAGCTTGGAGCAAATTCTTCCCTAGTGCCCTCAGGAGAAGCACAGTCCTGCTAATACTTTGATCTTGGACCTCCAGCCTGAGCACTATGAGAAAATAAATTTATTTTGTTTTAGCTGCTCAGTTTGTGGTACTTTGTTATGGGAGCTCTAGCAAAAGAACACAACCCTAACGGGCATTCAATTGACTTATTGAACCATGTGTTGAATGTGTTTTTTCCTAGGTGGCTGCGAACTGACAAAGACTTGGTCCTGCCTCCTGCACTGTACTCCATCAAAGCCACCATTACTGGGTTGTTTGAAATGACAGCAAGTTTTATGTAACTTGGGGCATGTGATAGATTTAGTAGGAAGAATGCACCCGCTCAGAGGTAATAGTTTATCCTTCTTTAAGATTTGATAACTCTTTTGTTCTTCCAACTTAAACTGGACTCTGAAACAAATCAAATGTGCTGGTGGCTCAGTGATTCAGAACTGTCTTCAACTTGACGTAGTACTTGAAATGCGGGAATTCTCATTTACTGAATAAATAAGGGCAGAGGTTTGATCTTAAAGTGTTCCTAACAAAAGGGATCAATTCATAGCCCTAGCTTGTGATCAGGAAGAGAAGAATTAACTGTGGTCACTTCTCTTACTAAGACCTGTCATTGAAGTCTGTCTCCAAGGTTATTCCAGAGCCAAAATATACTGAAAAGATGAGGACAGAAACTGTTGTCAGGGAGTAGGGGGAGGCTTGGTTAGAAAAGCCTTCATGGAGGCCATGTTTCTGTCAGCATCCCCATCTCAGCTGGAACCTAATGGACATTTATGAGGGAGTCACCTGTAGATATTCCTTAGTCCTTAAATGATGGAATAATTCCTTTATATCAACATGCAGTGTACTTATCAGAAAAATCCAGAAATCTTAGATATTTTGGCAATTGCTTGGAAGTTGTACAGCCTTGGTTTATATTGCTTAGTGTTGTGTGCTACTTCTTGAAGCAGAGGTTCACTCTTTGTTCATACTGTCAGTCAGTTACATTCTTCTCTGATACCTATACCATTTGGATCCCCACATATATCATTGGATATTGGTCAGTGCCCGGGAGATGAAAGTTGTCATTTTAATAGATTCAAGTTCTAGGCATGGGTACTGTCTATCTTGTTTCTGTGACTCCTCAACTTTGCTTTTGATCTTGAGCTACATTTTCATGAGTTCCTTTACCTCACAACAGAAGGGAACAAAAGATTAGCATTATTTCTTTTTTGGTGCTAAAGAGGAAAGATACTTGTTTGAAAAATATTCCTGACAAGCTATAATCTAATTATTGGAAGAAAGAATGAAGGTAAAAGTTATTTTGGGGCCCTCTCGATAAAACCAGCTCGTGGTTTAAAAAATCGAAGTCTTTGGCCTAGGGTATAGATTATCCGCTACTTACTCTACTTTAGAGATCCAAAGACAGAAATTTTGGGTTTTATTATTTTTCCACACTAAGCTTAATTTTACATTTTATAGCAGTAAAGGGAAATGCAAATATCATGACTATGAGGTTCCAATTTTTTGGTAGAAAGAAGCAGGCTGTTTCATCGAGAGAGGATTAAGTAACCAGCCTTGATGTATTGGAAGGGTCTTGGCTCCTTAGGACATACACGAGGTTGGCTGAAGTTTTGGCAAAATTTTACAGAAGGGTCCATTCCAAGTAAAAGAAGACCCCATAGGTACTGTTCTATAAATGAGGCAAAAATTTGTGAATTATCATATAAAATAAATTGATGGGAATGTATTTCCTTTGACACAACATGGTAGCCCATTTAGGGTCTGTTTCGGTTCCAAGGAGCTCTGCTTGCTCTTGTACTTTCTATAGGGCATGGACTTTCAATCAAAATCTCTTGAAAACTGATAACTAATTATAAACCATCACTTGCAAACAGTGAAATCTCTTTATTCACAGTTTAAATTTCATGGACACAACTAATTATGGGTTGCATTAGTTACCTATAGCTGTGTAACAAATTGCTCTAAAATAACAAATTTTATTATCTCCCAGCTTTTGTGGGTGAAGAATCTGGGTGCAACTCAGGATCTTCTGGAAGTAGTGAAGGTGTTGGCTGGGAATGGTATGCTTCCAGTCTCTCTCATGTAATTGTTGGCAGGATTCAGTCCTTGCTGGCTTTTGGCCAGAGACTTCTCTTAGTTCTTTTCCACTTGGAGTTCTCCATGGGGCAGTTTACAACATGGCAGTTGGCTTCTATCAGAGTGAGCACTTGGAGAGCAAGAGAGAGTGAACAAGATAGGTAAGGGTCTTTTTGTAGCCAAATGTTGGAAGTGATATCCTGTCACTTTTGACATCACAAGTGAGTCAGTATGTCCAGCCCACATTTAAGGGGAGGGGACCTACACAAGGTAGTGAGTACAAGGAGACAGGCCTCATTTTACATGGATAATAGAATTTGATAACTATAATTATTTTAATTGTATAATTTGAACTGATGTCATTGCCTTTCTATTTATTTATTTATTTTTATTTAATTAATTAATTTTTTAAAAGATTTTATTTATTTGTCAGAGAGAGAGTGCAAGGAGCAGCAGACAGAGGGAGAAGCAGTTTTTCCCCCCACCCCCCAACAAGGAGTCCGACCAAGGACTCGATCCCAGGACACTGGGATCATGACCAGAGCCAAAGGCAGACACTTAATGACTGAGCCACCAGGCGCCCCACTTTTGATTCTCTCTTGTTCATTTATCTGCACAGGCAGCAAAAGCCATGTGGATATGCAGAAATGAAAATATGAGAACGAATTGGGGTATTTGCAGTTCCTTCAGTCTTTTCCTAATGACACCAGCTCCAGAGTTGACTTGCAGGAAATTGGGGAGTATTTCTGCTCTGACTGTTTGGGGAATAACCATGTTTGGAACTGGTTCCTACTTGCAGATGTCTGAAAAAAATAATTTTCTTTTTTTAAAAAAATTAATTTATTTGACGGACAGAGATCACAAGTAGGCAGAGAGGCAGGCAGAGAGAGAGGGAGGGAAGCACGCTCCCTGCCCAGCAGGGAGCCCGATGCAGGGCTCGATCCCAGAACCCCTGAGATCACGAACTGAGCCAAAGGTAGAGACCCACTGAGCCACCCAAGAGCCCCTGAAAAAGTTTTTATTATCTTTTTTTCACTGGCATGATTCTTTAATCCACTCAGAAGGGCATCTTCTGTATTCTTTTTCTACTCACTTTAGAAACTTAGAGAATAAGGGTGCCTTAGTGGCTCAGTCATTTAAGTGGCTGCCTTTTTTTAAAAAAATATTTTATTTATTTATTTGACAGACAGAGATCACAAGTAGGCCAAGAGGCAGGCAGAGAGAGAGGAGCAAGCAGGCTCCCTGCTGAGCAGAGAGCCCGATATGGGGCTCGATCCCAGGACCCTGGGATCATGACCTGAGCCGAGAGCAGAGGCTTTAACCCACTGAGCCACCCAGGCGCCCCTAAGTGGCTGCCTTTGACTCAGGTTATGATCCCGGGGTTCTAGGATCCAGCCTCTGTCAGCTGGGCTCCCTATTCAATGGGGAGTCTACTTCTTCTTCTCCCTCTGGTGCTTTTTCTCTCTCTCTCTCTCTCAAATAAATAAGTAAATCTTTTTTTTTTTTTTTTCCCCTAGAAAAGGGGAAATAGAGAATAGAGGCCATAGTTTGAAGATGGACAGAAAGAAAGGGAGGAAGGTAGAAGAGATGGACCAAAAAGTTCAGCGTTGGCAGACTGTGGGGCAGGATGCATGCTGATTTCTAGCTCTTTACTCAAGATTTAACCGCCCAGGAAAAGCCACTGCATCAGTCCTGGTGAGCTGCTGAGGAGAGGGTTCTCTGTCCACTTTCACATAGGTCAGGCTGAAATATATGGAAATGCCACCTTGGTCAGGTCAGTTGTAAAAACTGGGCAAGAGAGATCACAGACAGTGGGTTGTTCGACAGAGGTGACTGGTTTTATAGGGATTTTGACTACCATAATGGCTAAACAGCTGTACATGTAGAATCTGTCATGTTTATAGTTCACTTGATGAAAAACAGTAGACTATGCCACAAAATTGTGGGAAAACATCTGAATTTTATGGCCTCCTTAAGGTCATAGTCAGGAAAAAGTTTTTCATCTTTTTGCTAGTATTTCAGATTGAATTATGTTTCTGTGGAAAATAACTTCAATCCTCCTAAGTATGGATGACCTCAGTTATCTTCTAATGGCTCTCCCACCCTCAGACTCTGTTAGAACCTTCCAGCCCTATGCCCTGCTGTCTTATAAACCTTCCTAAAACGTCTGTGCCACTACCTGCACAGAAACACTTAGTGACTTCTTATTCCTCCACATTAAAGACCATATCCTCAACATTTATTCAAGGTTTGCATGATCTGTTTCAGCTTTCCCTTACTTTTGTAAAAGTGCTTAATTCATATGTAAATCTACATGTAACACTTAATTTTCAAATCCAGCAGACTATTTGACATCTCAATTTAGGTAAAAATGTCTTATATATTATATGTCCAAAAAGACTGTGATTCCTGTCTTCCTCACCTGTTCCTCCCCTTGACTTTCCCATCCCAGTGTTTGGTATCATCATCTGCCATCAGGTCAAAAGTTAGAAGTCGTCCTGGATTCCTTCACTTTCTTCATGACCCGACATGATCAACCCACCAGCATGTTCTCTTCTGGTTACCTATTAATACATTCAAATTGTACTATTTCCTGTCACAGCCACAGCCTCCATCTAATGTGAGTTACCATCCTCTTTTGCTAGATGGTTCTAGTAGCCTCCTAAACATTTTTTAGTTTCTATGCTTTCTCTTAAAAATCTCAACTTCCACATATAAAGAGGAATCTTTAAAACATATACATCAGATTATAGACTCTCCTTCTAAAACCTTCCAGTGATTCTTCATATCATCTAGATACAAGTCCACGTTCATACCATGGCCCCAAGACCCTGCATGACTTAGCTCCCCTTTTCTGCTATCATTCTCTCTACTTCCTACTATGCTCCATCATGCTGGATACTTTGATTTATAACAAGCCAGCTTGTTTCCTCCCCATGGCTTTTGTTTTTCTTGTCATTTTTAAAAAAATGTTGTTTATTTATTTGACAGAGAGAGATCACAAGTAGGCATAGAGGCAGGCAGAGAGAGAGGAAGGGAAGCAGGCTCCCTGCTGAGCTGAGAGCCCGATGCGGGGCTCGATCCCAGAACCCTGAGACCATGACCTGAGCTGAAGGCAGAGGCTTAACCAGTGAGCCACTCAGGCACCTCCTCTTGCCAGTTTTTTTAAAAAAGATTTATTTATTTATTTTAGAGAGAGAGGAAGAGAGAGGGAGAGAGAATGTGATTTGGGGCGGAGCAGAGGAAAGGGAATCTCATGCAAGGCTTGATTCACGACCCTGAGATCATGACCTGAAGCAAAACCAAGAGTCAGACATTCAACAAACTAAGCCACCCAGGTGACCCCTTTTTGTCACTTGTGACTGGAGTGTTGGTTCCCTAGAGCTTCACATGGCTGGCTTCTTTTGGTCATTTAGATTTCAGCTCAAAGGCTGTCTTCCCAGAGACACCTTCCCTGACCATCCAGTCTAAGCTAACATTCTGTATACTTTTGATTCTATTTCCAAATTTAGTATTCTTTGCAGAACTTATCACTATCTGAAATTTATATTTTTGGTCTACTCATTTATGTCTGCCTCTATACCCTGGACTCTGAGCTCCCTGCGAGTGAAGCCTCCTCTGACTTCTTTGACCTCTTCACTGTGCTGTCCCAGCACCTAGAACAGGACAGGACTACAGTAGGTGATCCAATCTGTAAGCCAAGCTGTCTGGTTATGGGCTTCTGAATATGACACAGTTTATATTCCTTGCATTTTCAAAAAAACATTTGACTTGAATATTGCATTGCTTTCCCTCTCTGCTTTTGAAAATTGTTTCATCTTTCAAAACCCCATTTAAATATCAACTTTCTCAGCCACACCAGCACACAGTTATAGCCCCTCTGTAGTGCTTTAACTATTCTTGTCAGATTCATAATTTTTTTTCTTATTGTTTATATGTCATCTTGAAGTTTAGATTTTTATGACTGTATATCTTATGCCCTCAACTGGATTATAAGTTCTCTAAAGGCTGGGATATGAATGAATTCTATGAATTTTTTCATATTATTGTTGCTATTAAAATATGGCATGCATATATAGATGTTGAATAATATGTATTGATTAATTCATTTTCATTCTCACACCTAGTCATAATTTCAAATACTCAATTTATACATTTGAAATAATTCTTGCCTTTGGGTGACTGCTAACATTTTCATTTAAAATGGCAGTATTTAAGGATATATCTGCAGAAACTAATTCCCAAATAATTGGTACCAACTGGAAGTCTTAACAGTGAGCTGCTGGTTTCTGCTATTCTTCCAGTTTTTACAGGCAGTTATGACTACACACATCTGTCATAGACAATATAGGCCTTAAAGAATTTCTTGGAAAACAACTAAACCAATATATGCATAGACAAGAAACTTAAGGGATGCATTTAGTACCAAGAAATCTTTACTAAGGGCATCTGGGTGGCTCAGTCGGTTAAGCTGCTGCCTTCAGCTCAGGTCATGATCTCAGGGTCCTGGGATCGAGTCCCGCATCGGACTCCTTGCTCAGAAGGGATCCTGCTTCTCTCTCTGCCTCTGCCTGCCACTCTGCCTGCTGGTGCACACTCTCTCTCTCTCTCCCCGACAAATAAATAAATAAATAAATAAATAAATAAATAAATAAAATCTTAAAAAAAAAAAAGAAATCTTTATTAGAACTCAAACTTGATTTCGTAGAAAAAGCAAGTACCCCATCTTTTGTAATAATCACTGTCAAAAGAAACTATGTAATCTCTGACCAGTGAAATTCATTCTTATCATTTAAGAATTTGCCAATCTAGTGTATTCCTCTACCCCTCCTTTTTTTCTTCCTTTGGAAATCACATTAAATAAAATCAAGGATCATAGGTATAAGCTTCTCAACTTTCCACACTCCATTTACAATGTTAACTAGGCACTCATTCTTCCATATCTGACTCTCCTCTGTTTCAGACGGAAAAACTGTTTTGTATTAGTTACTATAAAATGTAATCTAGGTAAGTGCACTCAAATCTTTTTGATTACCAAAATCACCCAAGGAAGCTCTTACAAAGGTAACAGTATCCCTGATTTGAAAGACAATCTACCCTCTAACTGTAGATCCCACTTTTCCCCAGATTGTCCAGGATTTGATCCATAATTACCTCGACTTTCCCTCTATCTTTGACATCTAACTGAACAGCGTCTTCTTACAATGTATAGAGCCAGGAGCTGCTTCTCCAAGGCTGTATACCTGAGCGAATCTTGACCTAGGAGTAGGGTTAGCAAAAAACAGGGGAAGAAAAATGGGTCTCAGGTAAGAGGGATGATATGTGGTAAGTTATAGGGTCTGTAATAAACATAACAAGAAATCATAAATAGTTTGGGGGTGAATAGGAAAAAGGGCTGTTCTCTGGAAACACTCAGTGGCCTGTTTGTGAGTGCAGGGAGAGTGATCAGTTGGGTTACCCAGGGTTAGAGTTTTGCTGTGAGGTTAGGGCAGAGGTTCAGGGGGTCGTGGAGAGTGGCAAAAGAACAATTGAAAAGATGGATCTAGCAGGTAAGGCAATGAAGTAAAACAGGAAGGGAAGTGAAATCTGGGAGAAAATGCTGGGTAGACAGCTCCATGTCTGGAGGTTGGGAATGGGAGCCCACTGAGGGTGTGGGAGCATCATAACAAGGTTATACAGATGGAGCCTTCATAGTAGGGTTCTAGGAGGACAAGAACTTTAAAATGAACTTAAAGGAAGAGACTGGTTATCACCTGGACTGACAAAGAGGGAAGGGAAAGAAGCTGACAACAAGTCTGTTATACTACAAGCAGCAAAGCTTGGCTCTTTTAACTCTAAACATGAGAGACTTTAAAAAATATTTTTTTGATAGGCACCAACTAGTAGGTAGACTCTTTATCTTTAGTGGAAAGAAGATCTTCAGGAAGTCACATATAATTTGAAGGCTTCTTTTTATCCTAGAACTGTAAGTAGATCCAGTAATTATACAATTAAAAAATAAGGTTTGTAAGTACACTGAATCAATAACTTCAAATTACTATTGAATAAACCATGAGAATGAAAATCCATTGCTTTCTGTTGATAATCAAAAATTTTCTTATTTCTTTTGAGGGGAAAATACCAGAAGCATACCATTTGGATATAATACCCTAGTTGCTAAGGACCTCTGGAGAGAGCTTTGTGGAGATCGGGGTCGTCCTTACTTCCTATGGGGGCTATCCCCAGGACAGGATTTCAGATGCCGGGCTACACCCAGGGAGACACGCATTATGCATGTTTCCACATTATACATGCTTAGCTTCTTGTGGAAGGAGCTTGAATTCCCCAGCAATCGTAATTAGAGGCCACATTTTACAATGGTTTCGTGAAGAACTGATGATAAATTCTACTCCAGACAGTTGGGGATGTAAGCAGCTATGTTATCATTTACAGTCTCTTAAGAGGTTTTGTTCTCACACCAAGCTGCTGGTCGTTACCGTTTCATGTTATTTCACATCTTCTAAATCAGTGATGCTGTGCGGTGTTGATTACACAATGCATAAGCCTAAGATAGATGGGATTCAAACCATCACAAAACATGGCAGCTCTTACTTCATCTGCCTCACGGATCCAGTTGCATGTGTGTTTTAAACAGTCCAGAGAACATTTTCCATTCCCAAGATCATGATTTCTGGTGCAAATAGCAAATCGGAACTGAACAAAATTTGTGATGCCTGAGGATCTTCAAAGGAGTTTTCCAAATGATTCATGAATCAATAGCTGATAGACTCAGCCATGCAGGGTATTTGTTTGTTGCTTCTGATGGTTTGGATCCCTCCTTCTATAAACAAATTCCTTTTGAATAATAAAGGACATCAAATAAAACCTCAGGGTAGGGCCCCGGAAGCTGGCATACTCTTCAGCTCTGTTCTCCAGTTTTATGGGGAACTGCTGATTGTAATTAGCTAAAAAACACTCAGAAGTCTAACTTTAAATAGAACACTCAGACTGGAGCATTTATTTATTTATTACTGCCATCATGGGGACATTTCAAACCAATAAATCTAACACATAGTCTTAGGGAGCAAAAGAGTTCTAGTAATTTGATAAAAATTTAAAATATTTGACTTGATATATTTGCTTTTGTTCTAAGGATAAATACTGGGTCCTTTTGGTTTATCTAAGAAGATGGAAATTGAAAGTGTATTTCCTCTTAAAATATATCTATCATTGCTGACCTGGGCTGTGATAATAAAGGAATGGGACAAATATCTTTCAAATATTCTTTTTTTTTTTTAAATAAGTATTCTTTATGTTTTAAAAATCTTTTAAAGCCTTACATGTTCATCACAGAAAACCTAGACAATACAGTTGATCATAAACAGCCTCTACACTGTTTTGATTTTCTTTTTATCAATGGAGATCCATTCTCCATCACTTATTGCTGGGTCCTTCTGATCAACCTGACCTTTAATATTGGTGTGCCCAGGACTCTGGTCTCTTCTCTTCATTCATTTATAGTCCCTTTCCCCATGAGTGTATTGAGTCCAATAGCATTTAAAAAACCATGTATATGGTGTGAATATATACATTTATGAATTTATATAAATATATAAATTCAAGTATACATATATACATATATGTGTGTGTGTATATATAAATATATATATATATATATTTATTCAGCCTGGACCTCTTCCTTGAACTCTGGATTTATATATCCAGCTGCCTATTCTATGCTTTATTTGGATATCCATAAACATTTTAAATTAAAATATCCCAATCTGAGGCTCCGATTTCCCAACCCATCATGCTGTCATCTCTATTCCATCTAACAATATCTCATACTTCCAGCTTCCTCTGACCAGAAAGCTTTGAGTAACCCTTAACTCCTCTCCCATACCTCATGCTTAGCACATCGGGAAGACTCTTGAGATCTATCATCAGACTAGTCCCAGAATTTGACCACTTGTTGACCACTTACACCCTTATTACCTTAGTTGAAGCCACCATCATCTCTCACCTGGATTTTCCAGTAGCTTCCCTAAGTAGGCTCTCTGTTCACATAGCAGCCACAGTGAGGTTTTAAAAATATGTCAGATAATGTCATCTCGCGGCTCAGAATCTTCCAGTGCCTTTCCATCTCACTCAGGGTAAAAGCCAGAATTCTTGTACAGGCCTACAAGGCCCAATGTGACTTTGATGTTTTCCTTTTCTTTCTTTGCACACCAACTGTATTTCTTATTCTCTTGTTTTATTTCCTTCCACGTGATGTTTATCACCATCTAACATGTCATATAATTTACTTTTTCATTTTGTGTCTTTCCACTGGAGTGTATGCTTCCCAGGGACAGGGATTTTTGTTCTTTCTTGTGGTGTATTCTCTACTGCGAAGCACACAGCAAGCATTCCGTAAACATTTGTTACTGTTATGAATGACTGAAGGGAAGTGGGGAGGAAGGGCTTCTAAGAATACATAATTCCAGAAATCAAATGCTATAATTGGCAAAACTAAAACAACAAACAAATAAAAACCAAACAGCCTAAACTTCTTCATATTCTTTCTTTCTTTCCTTTGTTCTTTCTTTCTTTCTTTCTTTCTTTCTTTCTTTCTTTCTTTCTTTCTTTCTTTTTAAAGATTTTATTTATTTATTTGACAGACGGAGATCAAAAGTAGGCACAGAATCAGGCAGAGAGAGAGGAGGAAGCAGGCCATCTCCTGAGCAGAGAGCCCAATACAGGCCTTGATCCCAGGACCCTGGGATCATGACCTGAGCCAAAGGCAGAGGCTTTAACCCACTGAGCCACCCAGGTGTCCCACCATCTTCATATTCTAACCAGCACGAAGACAACTATATATTCCATGCAGTTTGATACCTATCCTTCTTGGAAGGATATTTTATAAGTCGTGATTCAGAATTCTTTCAGCCCTAGATTTTACAAGGTACTGTCTGTGCTCAGTAAGAATGCAGATTTTCATTCTCAGAGAGGTCTTTTCCTAGCCCTACCTTTTAGTCACTGAAATGCTGAAAACGTTCATAAGTGATGAACCTCATAAACTGTTTCCTTGCTTCTGTCTAACTTTCTGTGTTCTGTCACCAAAATTCTTTCTAAGGCTCTAGTCTATGTTAGGGATCAGCACATGTTTTTTGTAAAGGACCAGACAGTAGATATTTTAGATTTTGTGGGCGATGTAGTCTTCGTGTCTGTTGCAACTACTCACCTCTAATGTTGTAGAGCAAAAGCAGCCGTAGATAATATATAGAGTGTCGTGACTGTGTTCCAATAACTCTTTATTTTGAAGAATAAAGGTAGTATGCTAGATTTGGGCCTTTTGTTACCTACAGTCTCTTGATGGTTTCCCATTACAACAGAATAAAATTCAGTATTTCTAGCTTTGTATACAACACCCTTCATAGCCTGTCCCTAGCCTATCATTTCATCATTATTTTTAGCTACTCACATCTCAAATGATCTTCTAGTATATTGTGTTCATTATACCCTGGGTGGGTTTCCCATCAACACAGGCTTTTGGTCTTTGGCAGCCCTGGTATATTGTCGTCCCCAACTAAATCATCATCTTTGCTACAGCTGCTGCTGGCCCAAGATCAGGTCTTTGATTCTACAGGCATTGCCATGAAGTTTGAATCCTAGTTCCTCAGTCTTAATAAGTAGGATGCCTATGTTTAACCAATAGAGTTGTCATCGGAAAATGGACACATTGAGACATATCCATATGTATGGGTTGTATAGAAGATTCAGACTGATTTTTTATATATGTTTTCTTTTAAAAAACTTAATAATCCAAGTTATTAAATTTATATATGTTTTCAATTCTGAGTTATTGAACATATTCATTAAATTTTTTTGGCACATTCAATATAGCAAAATTTCTTAAATATCTAGTTGATGGAGGAGTGAAGTGACACAGCATGTATATATTATTGCCTGTTATTTTACCAAGAAATATTTTCAGATCTGAAGATGATCAAAAGCACAAAATAATTGGGAGAAAGACAATAAAAGCTTGAGATAACTGAATAAAACTGTTAATAAACAGGGTTCACTAAATAGAAAAAAATATTCTTTTGGTTTAAAACTTCTTAACTTTTGAATATTCCTTCTTTCACTCTACAGATATTTATTGTTGGCCTACTATGTTCTAGGCACCATTTGAAATTCTGGAATGTGTGGATGTTAAAGAGTTATAAATAAACATCTGTGACCAGTATTTCAAGTATTAGCCCAATAAACATTTGGAACATCTGCCACAGTTTGGACCTCTGACTATATTTTGGGTGTGTGTTTTCTTGTGGTTAGATAATGTTGGGGGCTGGGCATTACAATGCTATCTTGTGTGGAAAAACACTTAAAGATGATGTTGTTGTTATTTCAACAAAGTAGTCCTCAGAGTTCCATTTGATTTGATGCTTTTTGTCAGTTGGCTTCTCGGTGTTAATGATTCTACCAGACTGAAATAATTTGTCATCCTCTAGAATACTAGCCAAATTTAACTCAAATTAGTTCTGAAATGAAAGATGACACATTTAATTAAGGTAAATACATTGGTGACCATTTGAAAATACATTTTGAAAAGTGACTTTGCCAACCAGATGGTGTCTTCATGCAAACAGCTGGATCTTGAAGAAATACTCTGTACAAAGTAAAGTTGGGGCTGGCTCCTAGCAGGAGTAGATTGTCTTCCTTGTTCTTTGATTGCAGATGGCTCAGGATAGGTGCTTAATTCCACCCCAAAGTGGAGGCCCATGCCCAGGATCAATGATGGTTACTAGAGCAACAGTACTGGGTATGGTCTGCCTCCATCCTGAGGTCACAATCTCTTGGGAGCTTCCTGCTAAGGGCCACCAAGTTGATAGCCCATTTCTCAAGAGCAGTCTGGGCTCTGACAAGTGGATCAGCTCTCACTGCCCTGGGCATGGGCAAATTTCTTAGTGCTTTTACAGTTTTTCTCTCTGGTATATTCTGTATCAGCCTTACTTGCTTTGAAGTGAGAGGACCTCATATTTGGTTGAAGAGATGAGACAGAAAGGGGCATAAGAGGCCATTTTTGTTTGGATTCCAGGTTACATAGGCTTTCCTAACTTAGGCATAAGGAGTCTCTAGGTGGTCTAGTACGGCTTAGCAACCTGCAGGGCTGCAGACTGGAGCAACAAAGGATTTACTTGATGCCCATTGCCTTCTGTTCATATATTTTCCTCTGTGTATGTGTATTTCTCAGAGACCCTGCAGGGAGAGGAGACTGTTTAAGGACAGGATTTTGCATTAACTTCTCATGCCTGTGTCACTTTAAAAAAAAATGTTTGTACCCCTTGATATAACTTGCATATGCTTTGAAGGAACATAGACCTTCAAATACTGTTGATTAAAGAATTGAATCTTGTTTATTTTCATATTGTGAAATGATGTACACATGGTAGAAAAAAAAAAAATCAAACAATAAAAGTCTATCCAGTTAACAGTGATTAGTCGACCCTTAAGCCACAGTGTCACTCACTGGAGGTAATGCCATTCAAGAGTTTCTAATGTATACCTCCAGAAATTTTTCATGTATATACATGAATGAATAATTTAAAAGCATGTTAAAAATTTCAGTAGCATTACTTTAAAAACATATATACAGAAAGGGATTAAATAGTTTTATACTTTGCTATTCTAAATTTAACAATGTCTTAACGATTGTTTCATTGCAGCACGTGGAGACCTACCTCATTCTTTTAATGGCTGCATGCTTTTTATATTGCAGGAATGTAGAATAATTTATTCAATGAGGGATTTACTGGTTTAAAGATAATATATGTCCCACTGAATGGATAGTGCTGGTTTGAAGATATTTCTCCCAAGGTAAAGATATAAGATTACCTCTCTCCTTTTTTTTCCCCTGGAAAATAAAAATTCAACCTTACTTATGTTGTTGGAAGTGTGAATTTTGGAGATGCTAATGTTAGTTTAACATCATTGGAATAATAGCCAAATAAAAACAACATTGGAATAATAGCCAAAGAATTGTGGCTGGATATCTCAAGGTATTAATCTATACCTTGAATATTTCCTTCTGTTGTCAGAAGGAGTACCCTGACCACTTGTCCTTCCCCAGTCCTGGTCTCTGGATGATTGTCACCTGCATCTGAAGCAGCTCCAAAGAGTAGGAAATTTATAGAGAAAAGCCAGTAGCTGAAATGTTAGGCTGGGAGATTCAGAGGTTCTTTGAGTTCAGAAGCTTGGGCTGGAGGAAAGGGAAAGGAAGGCAAAGGAACTACTCACAGGAGAAGAAGGAATGTGGAAAAAAACCTGGGAGGGGTAGGAGTGGAGAAGAACCACCTGGGAGCTGAGGAATGGGGACTCAGCTCTGAGTGAACATACTGTTCCCAGAGACTCTCTCTGGTGTCTGGCGCTTCCTCTCCCTGTTCCTCCTCTAACTGACCACCTGTGGCTGACCTTTGAAAGGAAAGCTGTTGTTAGTGGTGAGAAGCTGGGACACCCTAGAGAGTGGGGGCTAGTCGTGTCATGAAAGGAGGCCTCATCCCCCGGCCAAGGCTGGGAGTATTCGTGATCTAGCTCAGCGGAGGACACGCAGCTCTCATGCTCAGCACCATCGTCAAAGCATGGAGAATGCAGAAATGAAGGTAGTGAGTATGGGCAACTCTTCTAAGGAGTTTTGCTATAAAGAGGAGCAGAGACATGAGACCACTGGGTTAAAGGAAGGTGGTAGTTACAATCATATACAATATCAATCATAATAGAGCCTGAGGCAAGGACTCCTCTGGACATTTTAGTTAGGGGAGACAAATATTTATTGTTTTTACTTAACTCATTTGTAATTGGGTTTCCTAACATTTGCAAAACAAAGAATTGTAATTAATAAAGTGGGCAATTCTCCTTCATTCCTTGTTCAGGGTAACAGAAGAGATCAGCCATCAATGCAAGAGATTTCCTTTTTGGAGGACTCTAAAAGTTTCAAAATATGTAGGAGTAGCATTTAAAGAGGATTAGTACAAAGTATTTTTAAGAGCGCCAAATAATTAACCTTCAAATTTCTCATGAATAAATAACAAATAAAGAGACACTCCTGTGAACATTTTGCTAAACTCAAGATAAATTGCTGAAGAATAATACAGAGCATTCCTAGTCTATGAATCTCATTGAGCTATAACATCCCCTAGAACAACTTATTTCACTCTTAGTTTCAGTGAATATTTATGTTTTGTGAATGATTTAAAGACATATATTAGAGGATGGTTTTTCGAAGTTTTAAAATTTTAGGACCATGTTGTTCCAGTTTTCTAGATTATAGCCTTCTTCAGTCAATATTCTATTTGTCTAATTTTAATATATAATAATTTATAGTGATAGATTAAAAAGGATAAATGATTTTATTCTAATTAGAATAATAATTTAAAATTAATCAGCTCCTGATTTCTTTCCTTGAAAACTGTTATTTCTTTCCTTGAAAAATTTAACACAAACTAGAACCTCATTCTTAGGAAAATATGATGAATGGAATATAATGGAGAAAATTGAGAAGTGTGGCCAATGCTAATTTTTAATTAAGCAAAAAAAAAAAAAGCTAAATTTATTGGAAGCACTTGCCTGATAACCTACTTGGAGAATAGAATCCTAAGTTTCTTAATTCCTCATGATGATTTAGAATGGTTAATTAAGGAATTATTACCTTAAGTCAGTCCTGTCTAGACTTGTTATTGGAAAAAAAAAAAAGAAAAATGAGCATCTTTTAATTGTTATGGGTACATTTCACTGAAGTGATATATCTTTTATAAATTACATCAGTAAACATTTTTTTTCTCACAGCAATATCTCTGAATATATTTTGTTTTGTAAAAAAAAAAGATATTTAGTTTTTAGTAGAAAAGCCAGTCATGAAAGAAGACTGCCCAAAAGCATAAAGATAGCCCCTTTGGCTCCCTGTATTCTTGATTTTTTCCTCTATGGATGAATGACTTCTTTTTATAGCCTCTATAAAATCATATACTTATAGAAAACCAAATCTTTCTTCCGTGGTGTGTTTCTAAAAAACCAATATAGAAGGGAATGACCTTAGAAAAATGTCCCTTTGTCCTGGGGTATGAATTTTATATCTTTCAATGTTTTAGAAGGTAAAGCATTTTTAAAAAGGTTATTTTTTCTGTGTGGACAGAAATTGTATACTGAGGATATCAGGAATATAATTTTATTTCTAGCAGACATCTATTTATCTAGATATTAGCAGATATATCTTTATAGCAGATATCTACTTCTCTAGAATCCAAATACCTAGAAATTTGAAATAAGCAGATTTCTTCTCCACCTCTCATCCCCACTCCCACTCCCTTTACAACAAGGTCAGGGCTAGGTTGGTGATTAAGCAAGACAAATGGGAGAAGACCGAGGACAGGAATCCAAGGTCTGTTATGTTTAGATAAAATACCTGGCCTGATTTTTGGATATGTGGAAAGAAGATCTGAAAATGAAGCAACCAGTGCATCTGGAGGTCTAGATTCTGCTGGTCTGTTCCAGGATGACACTCGCTGTTAACATGTAATACCACCCAGCAGGCATTTTCTGTTAGTGGGAGTGAGTGTGCAGGTAATATGGGCCTAGAGGGCCAGCAGCAGCAAGTGTTGGGAACTCAGTGATACTGAGCAGAGGTTAGGTAGGGGGAATCGAGTTATTTTGGTGACCACCATGTTGTTATTGTGAGGACTGCACACTTCTTGAAGGCAAGGGGTTTTCGATGGTTTCTGTGGCCTCCCTAACGCCTTGTGTGGTGCATCATAGGTGTTTAGCACTTTTCTGTTAAATGAGAGAAGAAAGCGGAGAGCTCAGTTTCTCTTGGGATGCATGTGAGATAGTAGATTTATTCAGAAACTGGGTGTGAAGGAAGGACTTGGAATAAAGGACACATAGAAGAAGACTGAGCTTTGTCTGATGGGGTACTAAATCATCAGGGTATAGTGGGTACCATTGATTCATTCATCCAACAGCTATTTACTGAACCTCAGCTCTGTGTCATGTGTCACATTAGGAGTTTACAGAGGAGTGAACAATACAGTTGGGGTTTTCCTGGTAGCACTTAGGCTCTATCAGGATGATTGGCATGCTACAAATAATTAACCATTAGTGATACATACTCAGAAGATGCACAAGTTGCTGTGAGAATGTGTAGTAGAAATGCTTGAGTGGGGTGTGAGCATAAAGAAGGGCTTCCTTAAATAACATATGCAGACTTGGTTGGTGACTTGGGCATGAAAAGAAGTGGGCAGAGAGATAGAAGTTCAGAACAAGAGTCAATACTGAACTTGCTGAATCATTATAGTAGTGAAAAAGACAGCAGTGTCAGGGATTAACTCTAAATTTCTAGCTTTGGAGAGACTGACTCAATGCAGAGAGGGAGAGCTATGTTTTACTTGAACTTACCCTGCTAGACTTTTGTTTTCACCATTTCAGCCAAACTGCCCTTAGCAGGGCTGCTAGTGATTTCCAAATGGTTAGATCCAGTGGTTAATTCTTACCCCTCCTCTGAACCTCCTGTTACAAGAGTTGGACAGAGCTGGTCATTCTCTCCTTGAAACTCTTTTTTGGTTAGGCTGTAGTGGAGTCCCTCAACTCCATGTTGTTGTTGTTGTTGTTTGTTTTGTTTTGTTTTGTTTTGTTTTCATCTTACCAAGTGCTCCTTCTCAGTCTCATTTTTTGGATTGTCTTTATCTTTGCAATCTTTAAGGGTTAAAAGACCTCTAAGGGTTGAGTCCTTGGATCATTTCTTTCTTTACTCCCCAGGTGAGTTCATCTAATCCTTGCCTTTATAATCTCTGCTTCCCACTCTTCTTGGTCCCCACAACCCATAGCATTCTCTTCTGTGCTCGCACCTGCTATTTCCACAATTGTACCAACCCCTCCATGTATGACAACTCCAGTTTTCCAGTTGCTCAGGCCAAAATCCTTGAAATCACCTTTGATTGCTTTCTTTCGTATCCCACGTCCAATTTATCAGAAAATTCTGATGGCATACTCTTTGAAACATACTCAGAATCCAACCACTTCTGCAAATTCCCCAGTGTGAGTACTATCACCCCTCACCTGGATTATGATAGCAGCCTACAAACTAGAATCTTGCTTCTGTCCTTGATCCAATGTAGTCTCTTCCCAATACATACATGCCCCCCATGTGTTATCCCTCCAAAAAAAAAAAAAAAAGTGAGATAGTCATCCTTCTAACTTAAAACATGCCATGGCTTTCTACTTCATGTTCTGTAAAAGTCGAAGTCCTTACTGAGGAGTAATTGGTTTGTATTATTTGGCTTTCTGCTACCTCTCCCATGTTATTATCTCTTACTGCCTTTATATCTCTTACCATCATGGGCCTCACAGATGTTCCTCAAACACCCATTTCAGGATATTTGTAATTCCCATATTGTCTGCCATATTCCCCCAGATACCTATATGGCTTCCTCTTTCATGTTTTCAGATCTCTGTTAAAATGCCATTTTTAAAAAAGATTTCATTTATTTATTTGAGAGAGAGTGAGAGAGAACATGATGGGGTGAAGGTCAGAGGGAGAAGCAGACTCCCCATGGGGCTGGGAGCCCGATGTGAGACTTGGTCCCGGGACTCCCGGATCATGACCTGAGCTGAAGGCAGTTGCTTAACCAACTGAACCACCCAGGTGCCCTAAAATGCTATTTTATAAGGGAAGCTTTCTCTGACCACCCTCTCTCAAATCCCATAGCCATCTTTCCTACCTTCCATCATCATGTATCCTCTTGCTCTGCTTTCTTTTTCTGTATAGCACCTGATACCATGGGGCCTTTTAGTTCATGTTCTGCTTCCCTTCTGGGCAATGTGAGCTTCCAGTTCACTGGGATTTGGTCTCTGTGTTTTATTCCAGGGCCTTGATTAGTGCTTAGCATAGATGATAGGCTCAGTGAGTCAATGTTGGACACATGAAAAAAGCTTAGAAAGATCCACATCTGACTACGAATGCTTTGAAGAAGAATATGTTTAGTGTGGATTTTCTTCAGGGGTTGGTGACAGGGAACTTTAAGACATAGGATAAAGGAAGATTTTTTGAAATTTCTTTCATCATTTCTCAAGGCCACTGTCATTTCTTTTTGTTTAAAAAAAGCCTCCCTCCCCATATGAATTTTGTAGATTCTCCTTACTTTCTCTACCTCTCTTCTATCTACTGCTTATGAAAAGAATTTTAGTTGTAGTCTACTAGTTCTCTATGTTTGAACTCTAGGACCAGCAGCCTTCGTATTACTGGGAACTTGTAAAAAATGTCAGTTATAAAGGTCCACCCTAGACCAAATGAATAAGAAGCTCTGAGGTAGGGCCCAGCAACTTATGGTCCTTCCTGTAGCACCACTCTCTTTTCCATCCACATCCTCATCCACCCCCTAAAGGTCCAGTGGTTCACTGAGAAGGTTTAGAACACTTTTCTTAGAAGATGTTCGTGTGTGTGTGTGTGTGTGTGTGTGTCTGTGCGCGCGCATGTGTATGTGTGTGTTATAAAAGTTTGCAAATTTTGTAACATTACATTATCTTTGCATTTTGCAGGTTGATTGCCTGTACCATTTGCAAACTGTGATAAAGAGCTACATTTTCTGTTTTATCTAAAACCCCTCATGAGCTCCAGATGGAGGGGGCGTCATTGATGTGGTGCTTGCAAGGGGTCTTTTGCCTCAGCCACTGTTGCTTTCCTGGTGATTCTGGGGGCACTCTTGCCACCGAGGACTGCTTCCCTCAGGCTTCAGGCTGATTTGCTATTAGAATTATTTTTTTCAGTCCCAGATTCTTTTGAAAGTCATAAAAGTATATTTTCCCATAAAATTGATATGTGTGCCTTCGTGTTTCACCTCACCCCTGGTTAATTGATCACTTGCCAAGAAAGTATATTCTAACTGATGAGGGAACAGAAGGCTGGCTGAGGACAAAGCAAAAGGCTGACACCCTGCAATCTTCCCCCACCCCCACTCCTGGGTGGGACATGTGTGACATTCTTTAGGAATCTCCCATCCATCTTAATATTAATATCTTGCTAGAGGGAAAAAGGATCTTGACAATGGCAAGACCTCTGGTATCCAGTATCTTGTAGGTCCTCTTTAGCATACAAAAGTTCTATTGAAACCTCCCTTTTTCCTTACCTCCCCAACACCATGGTGTATAACCTACCACCCCTCATAACCCCCAGCAGCAGCTCTCTCTGCCCACAGGTCATGTCTCTGTGCTTTAATAAACCACCATTTTGCACCAAAGATGGCTCAAGAATTCTTTCTTGGTCGTCAGCTCCGGACTCCACCCCATGGAACCTCACCTATATTCTAAAACTTTATCATAACCATTCTAGTTAATAAAAGTTTATTATACAAAACTCTAACTTTATAAAAATGGAGCTCAGAGAAAATGAGATTTTTTTTTTTTTTTTTCTGTAACGATAAAGACCATAAGGGCCTATTTAGTCAGAGCGATTCCATCTCGTTAAACAGTGATTTTGTTTATGCAATAAAACTTAAACTGACCCTGCCCCACCCCGGGAGGGGGGAGCTTAGCTTACTTAAAAGCAAGTCTGGGAAACCAGTCCCAGGTAACAAAGCCCAAATACAAAGGCGGGTCAGGTCAGGTGGAGGTAACAGCTGGAATGCAGGGATAACTCGGGTCAGGTGGAGACATCCAATCAGTAGAGCACTCATACTGTTTCCCTAGCTACCAAGGAGTGTGGGCCCCACATTTTGGGCCCCTTTGGGCGCCAATTCTGACCAAAGTGATAGGCTAGTTCAAATATCTACTATAGGGTAAATTGTAATTGAATTGGCCACCTTTGTGGGTCCTAGCATGACTGTGCAGCTTTCTCTGTGTGTTACAATCTCATTGGCCACCTGTGCGTGGCCAGGCCCAACCACATGGCCTTTGCCTTTAAAAGCTAGTCTGTAAGGCAGAGAGTGGTCGCCTCTTTGTAAGAGATGCCCTGGCCCGTCAGTTTGATTCTCGATGCTTGGCATGAAATAAAGCTTTGCTTGACCTTCACTTTGTATCAGTCTCGTTCTTTGACCATGGACCCAACAAGACAATAAGTTAGATTTAAGCAGAAATAAAGCACTCATTTGATATTTAAGCTGAAAGAGAAAATTCTTTTATTTTACAGTGGGAGTGAGAGGCCATTTGTTTGTGTCACAACTGCAGACCCTGAAACAATTTGGAAATTCTTAGTGTTGACATTTTAGTTAATATCCTTCCATTTTTTTGCTCAATGCATGTGAATATATCAGGGGAATTATGTACTGCATGCTTTTATTTAAACAAATACTGGCCTATCCTATGCATAGTTTATTTAATTCATCTCCAATTACTGAATATTTAGGTTTTTCCAATTTTTAGTTATGAACAAAATTTCTTATATGCCCTTGATTTTCATGTAATTAATGATACAAAGAAGTGAAATTGCTAGGTCAAAGTAATGTAGTCTTAGAATATAAGTGAGGTTTGGTGGGGTGAGGGCCAGAGCCAATGACCAAGAAAGAATTCTTGAGACATCTTTGGTGCAAAATGGTGGTTTATTAAAATCCAGGCACAGGACCCATGGGTGGAAAGAGCTGCAGCCCCAGGGTTGTGAGAAGCGGTCCATTATATACTTCTAAGTTGAAAGGGGGTCAGGGATGGCGTAAGTCTCTAAGGAATTTTGGAAGCAAGGTTTCCAGGACCTTGAGGGGCTAGCTATTGTTGGGATAAAGGTTATTCATTACCAGTAATAAAACCTTTGTCATGAGACTCTTTAGATGTATATCAGTGTATATCAGTGGGCCATATGTTTGGGAATGATTGTCAACAGTATCTTGGAGGATTTACAGATAAAGTTTCCAAAGGAATTGTTAAAGTAGACTTACAGGATCCTGGTGGGGGGTAGGGACTGGTCAGGCTAGGATTGCCCTTTACGTTCCATGCTTCATTCACAAAGCCTTAAGGTGGAGGTAGTTGAGTCCCTAGAGGAATGTCACTCCATCTGTCAGTGGGTAAGGAAATTTAATAATTTTTCTTCTGCCTCTGTTTCCCACATCAAAAGTTTATATGTGCATTTAAATTTTTGATAAATTTGTACATTTACTTTCAGAAAGCCTACACCAATGATTATTTCCAACTATACCCAGCAGAAATTTATTTTTTCTTTAGCCTTTTGCTAATAGTGGATATTAAAAAAAAATCCTTAAAATCTGCCAATTGGACAGCTAAAATACAGTTATTAAAGTTCTAATTTATTTGATTAATGATGATGTTGAACATCTTGTCATTTATCAGCCACTGACAATTTTTATACATATGTTTATGCTTTCTGTTCTTTTTTATTAGAATATTTATCTTAATTATATTGTTCATATACATAGTATATAATACATGATTAAGCTGTATGGTAAGGTATATTAACCATATGTGGTAAAGCATATTAGGTATGTATAATGAAGCCTATTAACATCATGTATGTTGCAGAACTTCTTTTCCAAATGTCATTTCCCTTTGTGTTTGTTTGAAGGTATTTTAAAAGATTTTTTTGCCGTGAAATTTTTATTTATTTTTTTTAAATATACCAGGCCTTCATTGTGAATTCTGCCTCTGTTGTCATGCTTAGGAAGAGGTTTTTTTCCATCTTATTTAATTCTGTTTATTGACAGTTTTTTTCCCAGTTAGTTACCTTGAATTTTCTAAGGGAAGAGAAACTGTATCATGTGCAAATAATACTTTTTCTTTTTATTGGCAAATTAAAAAACTCATTTAATTTCTATTGGATTGATTCCTTTAGGACATACAGAAAATTTTAAAATAATAGTGGCTATCCCAAGTATGCTTGTTTTATTTCTGTTATAGGAGCTGGATAATGCAAAATATTTTAGAAGTAATCTTTGCAGATCATCATTTTGTGTTATTTCCATCTGTAAAAGCTTCATCTTATCAATTTATGTTCAAATAGTAGGTTATTAATGCATATTTATTTTTACTTGTTTCTTCTTTACCTGACTATGGTGAGAGCTGTGAATTGTGTGAGACTGATGATTCACAGACCTATACCCCTGAAGCAAATAATACATTATATGTCAATAAACAACAATAACAACAACAAAAAACCCCCTAAACCTTTGATTTTTAAATTCCAAATTATCAATAAAAATACAGAATCAAGTAGAAACAACCTTCTTATGGTAATTACTATCCATAGATACTCCTGAACAGTCTAGCTTTTATGGAAAAAGTTGTATCAGGGTTCTTTATTTTTTATTTTAAAATATTTTAATTAATCAATTAATTAATTAATTAATTTGAAGATTTTATTTATTTGACAGAGAGAGACACAGCAAGAATGGGAACACAAGCAGGGGGAGCAGGAGAAGGAGAAGCAGTCTTCCCACTGAGCAGAGAGCCCAATGTGGGGCTAGATCCCAGGACGCTGGGATCATGATCTAAGCCAAAGGGAGATTCTTAACAACTGAGCACCGGCACTACTGTGTCAGGTCTTTGCTATTTATTTTCTGCCTAAGGTATACCCCCTGACTGGCCTTTATTCTTTCCAGCTTCCTAGCTCAATAGCAGCCTATTTCCCTTTTCTTAGACTCTGACTTCTCTGACTTTTATAACTTTAAAAGTGTGACTGCCAATTTGTGCTTGCCTAGATTGCAAATTTTTAAAGATTAGCATATACACATAAAAATCCAGAAGGGGTGGGATTATGGACATTGGGGAGGGTATGTGATTTGGTGAGTGCTGTGAAGTGTGTAAACCTGGTGATTCACAGACCTGTACCCCTGGGGATAAAAATATATGTTTATAAAAAATAAAAAATTAAAAAAAAATTAAAATTAAAATTAAAAAAAAAATCCAGAAGGGTCATATCTTTTTTTTTTAGTATAACCTGAATATGTTCCTAATCAGAAATTATTTTCTGTAGTTCATGTTTGCTTGATATGGTCTCATATTATTGCTGATATTTCCATTTGATGGGCTCATTAATGAAAGTCAGACATATTTGTTGTAATGTCTGGAAGAGGGTCACCTGGGTGGCTCAGTCAGTTAAGTGTTTGCCTTTGGCTCAGGTCACGATCCTAGGGTCCTGGGTTGGAGTTTGGGCTCTTTGCTCAGTGGGGAGCCTGCTTCTCCCTCTGCCTCTGCCCTCTCCCTGCTTGTGTGGGTGCTCTCTCCCTCTCTCTCTCTCTGTTAAAATAAATAAATAAAATCTTAAAGGAAAAAAAAAGTAGTATCTGGAGGAAACTGATGGGCAAATTGGGTAGGTTTAGAGCTGCTGATGGAATCTGTCAGTCTATGTTTCTTTCTCCACATTTAGATTTATTTATAGTGATGCTAAGATTTCTTTGACACTTTCAAACAGCCCTTATTTTACCTTTTACAATTTATTTTTTCCCTCTACTTTGGATTTTTCCTTCACTTTTGATATTTTCTTTCCTGTTAGTATATTGGAGTTTTGCAATTTGCTTGACACTGTTGTCTGTAAATATTCATTCCATGTACCTCTTTTCATGACCAGCTCTACTCCAGAGCTCTAGTCTTAACTCTGAAAAAAATTATGAAAGTGATGCTTTCAAAATGTGGCTGAATCTTTTTAGTTGTGTGTGGGTTAGCAGAGCTTACATTAATGTGTAGTTGAAATTTAAGTAATTTAGTTTCTCTTAATAGGTCTCATAAAAAAAAAAAAAAACCCAAACACAGGTCTTTCTTTCCCTCTTTCGCTGTTTCTGCTGTTACTAGGAGAGTAGATTTAGAAAGGGCCACACATTTCCTGTCCAGACTGGAGTACAGGGTTGAAATTGTGAAGTTTCATTAATTTACTTCATTTCAACAAATATTTTTGTACAGCTCTCTCAAGTGTAGGCCTCTTTTGTAAATTGGGCCCAGGTAACACAGAGCTCTGCATTTGAAATATCCCCTACAATCACCACGGCAGAGGCTTGGAGAATACCGAATTCAAACTATGAAGGTAATTCAAATGTGCTGATTCTGTAGAAGTATGGGTATTATAGTTCATATTCCAGCACATTACTGATTACATAGCTTTTGGTTTAGTTTATTGTAAAAAAGTTTTGAATATCTATAATTTATGGCAGACAATTTGGAAAATTTCCATTATAATTTTCAATTGATATCCATGTATTGGTAAAGAACACACAAACATTTTCACTCTGAGCTCATCTGTTTTCTACTAGGGTTACTGTTTCATCAGGGAAATTCAGAAGAATGAACCATTATATAAACATCAAGAAAAGAAGTTGGAATATGTTATCTCTTTCTGGTTGTCTTAAACAAAAGTAATCCAGAGGGGCAACTTCTAAAAGTCATTAACAAAATATTTTTTCTTGAAGTCCAGCTTCATTGTTTGGTCATCAAATGAGGGATGGAACACCTTTGTTTACAAATGATTTGCTTTCTTAGAGCACTTTTTGTATAATTAACATCTAATTACTTTTGTCATTTAAACAAAGGTGAAGTTTTACTTTTGCAACTCCTGTCCAGCAGACAATTAGAGGTTTCTGTATTAGAAGTGATAAATCTGTAGCTCCAGGTTTTTTCTTTCTTTTTTTCTTTTCTTTTTTTTTTTTTTTTTTTTTTTAATTTTTAATTTTTTATAAACATATATTTTTATCCCCAGGGGTACAGGTCTGTGAATCACCAGGTTTACACACTTCACAGCACTCACCAAATCACATACCCTCCCCAATGTCCATAATCCCACCCCCTTCTCCCAAACCCCCTCCCCCCGGCAACCCTCAGTTTGTTGTGAGATTAAGAGTCACTTATGGTTTGTCTCCCTCCCAATCCCATCTTGTTTCATTTATTCTTCTACCCACTTAAGCCTCCATGTTGCATCACCACTTCCTCATATCAGGGAAATCATATGATAGTTGTCTTTCTCTGCTTGACTTATTTCGCTAAGCATGATACGCTCTAGTTCCATCCATGTTGTTGCAAATGGCAAGATTTCATTTCTTTTGATGGCTGCATAGTATTCCATTGTGTATATATACCACATCTTCTTGATCCATTCATCTGTTGATGGACATCTAGGTTCTTTCCATAGTTTAGCTATTGTGGACATTGCTGCTATAAACATTCGGGTGCATGTGTCCCTTTGGATCACTACATTTGTATCTTTAGGGTAAACAACTGACAGAATGGGAGAAGATATTTGCAAACGACATATCAGATAAAGGACTAGTGTCCAGAATCTATAAAGAACTTAGCAAACTCAACACCCAAAGAACAAATAATCCAATCAAGAAATGGGCAGAAGACATGAACAGACATTTCTGCAAAGAAGACATCCAGATGGCCAACAGACACATGAAAAAGTGCTCCATATCACTCGACATCAGGGAAATACAAATCTTTCTTTTTTTCTTTTCCCCTTTCTGTTCTTCAATTTCCTTCACCTTCTTTCTTTTCCCCTTTCTACTTTATTTCTCTGTAGTCACTGTTCTTCACCTACTGTCTTAAGTGTATATCTACTCTGAGCAAGATCTGGTAGGGACTCTTTTGTGCCCTTTATTGAAATCTATTTCTTCCTTTCTCTTTCTTCTCTTTATCCCTGTTACATGGCAATTAATAAAAACAAATATTGCTAATCATTGGTATTGGCTAAATGGACAAAAGATGAATACTCCATTATTTTAAAGAACTTTAAGACTCTATTCATTTATTGGACAAAGAGAAATCGCAAGTAGGCAGAGAGGCAGGCAGAGAGAGAGGAGGAAGCAGGCTCCTTGCTGAGTGGAGAGCCCGATGCAGGGCTCGATCCCAGCACCCTGGGACCATGACCTGAGCCGAAGGCAGAGGCTTAACCCACTGAGCCACCCAGGCGCCCCATATTTTAAAGAACTTTAAAAGACATCTTTGCTTTCAAAATATATCCTCTACCATGAAGGTTTGGACTACTGACTTTTATTTAAGGATGTAATGAAAAGGAGGGTGTTTTCAATAGCAATGTTCAAGAAGATATTGTTGAGCATTAACACCTACCCATTTTTAACTTGTTACCTAGCAAGAGTGTGAGGCAGCTGGTTCGTTTTGAAGAGAGTTCAGACGTGATAGCATGCAGCCTCAGAGGCTGCATGAATATTTTGAAGGCAAAGTGGGAAGAAGGATTACAGGTCAAGATAAGGACATCGGGAGACAGGGAAAGTGAGATCAAATTTTTATGTGGGGGTATTCCTCAAAATAAAGCATATCAAAATAAAACCAAGTAATGGAAGACATGTGCTATCTTCCAAATTTTGCTCAGGGCAGACTCAGCCTGACTCACACGCAGACTTCTGACTTCCAAAACATGCCCTTTGACCAGTGACCCTCACTGAAGACAGAAAGCAGCTGGGTCTTGTTTCGGAAGTTTGGTGGCCTGGGAATTTTAAATGATAAATGCTAAATAAAACTTACCATAAAATAAATAAGATGCATCTTAATTTAGCCTGGAAATATTTAAGTGAATAGACTCTCTGACTAGGCTTGATAAGTTCTTGGGAAATTGATATGAGTCCAACAGAGAAACATGGTTGGGACATTGAAGACTCTGGTTTATTGGTTTTCATGATTAGAAAATTTTATAAAAGAATTTTTTTTGCCAACAAAATTAA
The DNA here is from genome assembly GCF_022355385.1 of Mustela nigripes. Classification (NCBI taxonomy): domain Eukaryota; kingdom Metazoa; phylum Chordata; class Mammalia; order Carnivora; family Mustelidae; genus Mustela; species Mustela nigripes. The sequence continues at coordinate 34,843,417 of NC_081561.1, read as the reverse complement.
GAGATTTACAAGGCCATAATTTGTCATTGTTTGCATATATATGGGAAAATGCTATAAGAGGAAATGGAGATAAAAACCTTCACATACAATGTGTAATTTATTTTTTCTGATAAATATGCAGATGCAGAGTTTCTGATGTGCACCATTCTGGCATCCTGTCTCGTATGTGCAACATAAAACTGGGTGTGAAAAAGATCCAGCAAAGTACTGATTGTAATTTATGGTGCGGTCTTCCTACAGTGAAAGAAGATAAATTTCTTTGAAGTCTTTGGTGGTTAGGCTTCCCTTATTTGCCTGAGACATTATTGTCTCATTCTCTTTTCCCCTTTTGGCAATTCTTCTCCGTGGTTTGTCACACACGTTCCTTTCTTCCCATCTCCACTGCTGTTGCCTGTTGAGGCCTGTTTCTCCTTCATTTGCATCTCTTCTGGGAATTGTTGCAACTGCATCTCCCCATCCAGGCTCTCGTCCTGTTTCACACGTTAGTTAAAACATAATACTTTCATTCACTTTATTTTAGCCATTCTGGTGGGTGTGAAATGGTGTCCGATCGTGGTTTTATCTTGGGGTTCTTGAATGATTAGTGAGCTTGAACACCTTTTTGTGCTTAGTGGACATTTGAATATCCTCTTTGTGAAATGCCTTTGAAATCTCTTGCCTAATTTTTTATAGTTATCCGTCTTACTCATTAATTAAAATAACTTCTTATGTATTATAAATACAACCCCTTTGTTGATTATATGTGTGGTGAGGGTTTTCTACCAGTCTGTGGCTTGCTTTTTCACTCTTTATAGTGTCTTTTGATAAACAAAATTCACTGATTTTAATATTGCCCAATTAATCAATCTTTTCCTTCATGATTACTACATCCTATGTCCTATTTAAGAAATAATTACTGACTCAAAAAAATCATAAAAATAATGTCCTTAGGTATCTCTTTGACACTTTATTGTTATTTTTTACATTTAGGTGCATAATCTGTCTGGAATTGATTATTGTATATGGTGTGATGTAGGAGTTAAGTTACACTTTTTTCCACTATATCAGATTGCCAGAAATATCAGGCAATATACCATTCATAAAAAAAGATTATGACTGTATCAGATTGCCACTAAACCATTTATGAAAAAGGCTTTGTGTGCTGTGCTACAGGGTCAACTTTTCATTAATCACATTTCCACCTATGTGTGGGTCTTCTTTGTGATTCTCTATTCTGTTCCATTGGTCTACTTGTCAAAACTTTGCCCAAACCATGCTGTTCTTGTTGATTTTCTTAAAGAGAAAAAAAGTGCTTCTCTGGATTTACCTCAAGAAAACACAAGGGTAATGAAGTATATTAAATATATATATATTTATATATATATATACACACACACACACACACACACACATACACACACACGCACACACACATGTTTACACACACCATTTACTGAGGTATACTTTACATACAGTAAAATTCACTCTTCTTAGGTTTATAGTTCTAAGACTTTTGACAAATGCATAGAGCCATATATCTGCCATCAAATCAAGCTATAGAACATTTCCAACACCCCCAAAGTTCCCTTCGGCCCCTTGTAGCTAAGCCTTTTTCCTACTCAGCCCTGGCAAGCTTCAGTCTATTTCCCATTCCTATAGTTTTCATTCTTTCAGCTGTATCTTTTGAAGAGCAGATATTTTAAATTTGGACTATGTACAGTTGATTGACTTTTCTTTATGGATCATGCTTTTAGTGTTATATGTAAGGACTCTGTCTGATGTCACAAAATTTTTATCCTGTTCTGTTATTTTAGGTTTTACATTTAAGTCCATGACCCATTTTGAGTTAATTTTTGTATAAGATGTGAAATGTGAGTCAAAGGTTTTTTTTTTTTTTTTTTTTTGCACATGAATATTCAGTATCTTATTGTACATGGATTTTTCAAGTTACCAACTGCAGAAAAAACTTTCCTTTTTTTCATTGAATTGCCTCTGGGCCTTTATAAAATATCAATGGACTATATCTAGGTTTTTTTTCTATGAACACAGATGCGAAAATTCTCACCAAAATACTAGCCAATAGGATTCAACAGTACATTAAAAGGGTTATTCACCATGACCAAGTGGGATTTATTCCAGGGCTGCAAGGTTGGTTCAACATCCGCAAATCAGCCAATGTGATACAACACATCAATAAAAGAAAGAACAAGAACCATATGATACTCTCAATAGATGTGTTTTGCATACATTTTAAAATCAACTTGTCAATTTGTATAAAAATATCCTGCTGGGATTTGATTAGCATTGCACTGAATCTATAGAACAGTTTAGAGAAAATTGACATCTTTACATTGTTGAGTTATCCAAAACATGAGCCCCATACATCTCTCCTTTTATTTGGGTCTTCTTTAATTTATTAGTGTTTTGTAGTTTTCAGCATACAAATCCTGTGCTTACTTTAGTAGGTTTACACCTAAGTGTTTTATATTTCTTGGTGCTATTAAATATGATACCTTTTTAAAGATTTAATTTCCACCCGTTCTTTCCTGATATGTAGAAATACAGTTGAAATTTCTTGAACTGGCCTTATATCCTGTAAAGTTTTCTAAATTCATTTATTACTTTCAGTAGTTCTTGGATATTTTTTGAGATTTTCTGTATAGATAATTTCTATGGTAGAAATGTTTGTGTTCCCTTCACCCCCCATTCATATGTTGGAATCCTAACCCCCAAAGGTGGTCGTATCAGGAGGTGGGGCTTTTGTGAGGTGTTTAAGTCATGAGACTGGAACCCTCCTGAATGGGATTACTACTCTTTTTTAAAATTTATTTTAATTTTTATTTATTTATTTGACAGACAGAGATCACAAGTAGGCAGAGATCACAAGTAGGCAGACAGAGAGGGAGGAGGAAGCAGGCTCCCTGGCTGAGCAGAGAGCCTGATGCCGGGCTTGATCCCAGGACCCTGAGATCATGACCTGAGCCGAAGGCAGAGGCTTTAACCCACTGAGCCACCCAGGTGCCCCTGGGATTACTACTCTTATAGAAGGCTCCAGAGAGATCTCTAGCCCTTTCCACCCCATAAGGATATAATTAGGAATCTCTGACCCAGAAGAGGACCCCATGCTGGCACCTTGATCTTGGGATTCCAGCCTCTAGAATTATGAAAAAAAATTCTTTTATAAGCCACCCAGTCTGTGGTATTTTGTTATTGTGGCCCTGAATGGACTAAGACAATAATCATGTAGCCTTTGAATAGAGATGTTTTTATTTCTACCTTTTATCGGACTTTCATTTCTTTTTCTTACCTTATTTACATTGGCTATTACCTGTAGTGTAATGTTGAATGTAAGTGGTGAGAAGAGATACCCTTGTCCTGTTCTTGATTTTAGGGAGGAAGCAGTCAGTGTCTTTCACCATTAAGGATGGTGTTGCAGTAGATATTTTTGTAGATGATCTTTATCATGTTAAGAATGTTTCCTTCTGTTTTTAGTTGGCTGAAAGTTTTTTTTTCCCCTAAATCAGAAAAATATGTTGCATTTTGTCAAATGCTTTTCCTGTGACAGTTTAGTTGACCATATGGTTCTACTTCTTAGTCCGTTGATATGGTGAATTATATTGGCTAATTTGATTTTGAAAAATGTTGAACCACTCTTGAATCCATAGATACACCTCACTTGGTCATAAAATTTGTTTTTAAAATATTGCTAGATTTGATTTGCCTGTATTTTGTTGAGAATCTTTGTATCTGTGTTCATGAGAGATAGCCATCTATAATTTTCTTTTCTTATAATTTTTTTGGTTTTCTTATCAAGGTAATGTTAGCCTCATAAAATGAGTCAACAAATGCTCCCTCTTCTGTAATCTGGAAGAGCTTTTAAAAACAATTTTATACCTTCCTTAAATGTTTGATAGCATTTGTCATTGAAAGTTTTCTTCAGAAATTTTCATGTATGAATTCAAATTCTTTAGCTGATATAATAAGCTCCTATAGGATATAGGAATTCTTCTGAAGTGAACTTGGGGAATATGAGTCTTTCAAGAAATTTGTTCATATATGTAAGTTAAGTTTATGGGCATAGAGTTTTTTTTTTGGTAATATTCCTAGTATCCCTTCAATATTTGTGGGGTCTGTAGTGAAGTGTCTTTCTCATGATATTTGTTCTTTGTATTTTCTGTTTTTAACCTGGTCATTCTGGTGAGAGATTTGTAAATTTTATTTATCTCTTCAAGAAACCCATTTTGGTTTCATTTATTTTCTCTACAGCTTTTCCTGTTTTTAATTTCATTGATATCCTCTCATATTCTTTATTATTTCTTTCCTTTTGCTTGCTCTAGTTTAAATTTGTTCTTTTGAAACTTTTTTTTGTTGCTTCCTTTTTTTTTTATTGTGTAACTTTTTTTAAGGTGGAAGCTTAGATGTCAGTTTGAGACCTTTGATCTTTTTTAGCTGCACTGTTACAGCAGCATCTCACTAATTTTGGATGTTGTATTTTCATTTTTATTCAGCACAATGTATTCTTTAGTTTTTCTTGTAATTTCTTTTTGACTCATGGGTTAGTTGGAAATTTGTTGTTTGAATTTCATGTATTCGGGTATCTTCCATATATATTTGCTATTGGTTTCTAATTTAATTTCATTATAGGAGTTAATGCAGAGAAACCAGGTTTAGGTTTAATAGTTGCTGTGGTTACCTTCAGCATGCCACAGTCTTCAGATTTCTCTAGTGATGTGCTTTGGGTGAAGATCTGGGTCACTGAAAGCTTATCTCAGTATTTGCTTTCAACTCTCCAATTCTTAGCCGTTCTTTGTACCATAGATGGGCTTTTTCCCATATTCCTGACCATTTCAGAGTGGTAGACTATCATGTCTTGCTACTCGACTGGTAGGGGGCAGGATAGGAGGATCCTTTATTGTTCTGGCCCAGCTTCAGCCAGAGTGCTTGCACATAAGGACTCTGGAGGTGGAGTTTTCTCACTATACCTCTTTCCCATGGCACATAGCCAATTTTCTGCCTATATTATTGGCAGGTATCGAGCAGGTGGTTTTTTTTGCTCTAGTCCAGTGGCAGGAGACCTCTAATAGTAGTGGCACAGGATCCTGGGCTCAGGACTGTTTCCTGCCCTCCCCTAGGGATAGAGATATTTTCTTCTGTTCTGCCACAGGTGCCAGCAATAACGACCACTCCCCAGAGCTTAAGCCTTTTAAGAGAAAGGTCCAACCAGAGGAGCATGGCTTCATTCCTTCCAACAGTGGTGGCTGATTCTCTGTTCCATGCCTATTCCACAGAGGGAGTCTTCTCCAGTCTCTTTCCCTGCCTCCAGTATTTCCCGTGAGTACCAAGTGAATGACTGTCAAAAAACAAAACAAAAAACAAAACAACAAAACAAAAGGCTACAAGGGGACTCCCTTGTGTTTGTGGCTCCTTTTACTATCATGGTAGCTTATGCTAATGATGGCTGATTTCTTTCCTTTTTTTAGGTCTAATTTTTGTAGGCTTTATTGAGATAATTGACATATATGGCATCATAAAAGTTTAAGGTTTACAAAGGTTTGACCTGATACACATATATTGTAATAGGGTTACCACTGTAGTCTTAGCTAACACTTCTCACATGTCACATCATTACCATTTCTTTTTTGTGGTGAGATTTAAGATTTACTCCTTAACTCTTGCAAGTACATAGCACTGTACTGTTAGCTATAATCAGACTGCTGTGCTTTAGATCCCCAGAACTTACTCATTTTCTAATTGAAGCTGGCTGATTTCTTCCTTACCCACTTGAATGGAGGCCTCATCTTCCTCCTATGTTCTGCCACAGGTGAGACCATTCTTGCTCCCACCTCCTCCCTGGTAATGTCTTTCCCTCCTGGGATTTTAGATTGTGTGGTTGTCCTGAAATGTCACTGTGATGGACTCCAAAAAGTGATTTTGTAGTTTACATGGCTTTCTTTCAATGTTAGGTGCTGAGTGACACCCTTCAGGTTTTTACACCTAATGGAGTAGAGGAACAAAAAATTATGTTCTGTGCTTAATCAGAATGAATTGTTACTCTTTCAAAGTGATACGATACATTCCTGTTTATTAGAGATCCAAGTTAACACTATGAGCATAAATGTTAATAGCACCACAGTGTTTTCTAGAGTACTATATAATGATAATCCGTGTTCATAACGATGACACTGAAGCATTTTTAAGACTCCAAATTGCCATTAGAGTCATCAGAAAATATTAAATATAGTTTTAGGGTTATATTCATTTGAGGAATACTCCTTGAGCAACAGGAATCCAGGTATGATATCAATGATTATATTTTATTAATTTTGCAACTAACTGAATTTGAACATACTAGATTTAATATGTTTTAAGGTATTTTAAAATAATAGATATTTTAAATTTCAGGCAGCTGGACATGCTGCAATATTTTATACAATATGTGCACAGTCTCTTCTATGTGGTCAATGCACTTGCACTGCGTATTACATGTTAATTATACCAGAGGCTACTTAATGGATAGGAGATTCTCTAATACAAATGAAAGAAAAAGTTTACTCTGAATTTTTTTTTACCTTTTTAGAAGTTTCTAATGGATACCAAGTTTAGCAGGCTATGTTAGTCAGCAACTGAGATATATTAATATTATGCAATTATCCGAGTTTAGTTTTATTTTACTCCTATTGATACTTCTAATTCTATCTTTGCCAGAATTAAAAGAAACTTGGGTTTACACTTTGTGAAATAGAGACAATATCTAATTTTACAGTCTCTACAGTATCTAGAAAATTGCAGGATGAAACTTAATGCATTGTTGGAACTCATCGAATGTAAAGAACTGTACTTTATTTGGCAAATGGTGATAGTTCAGCATACATGTTGGATTAAGATTAGTACAGTACATTATGTGCTTTAAAAATTCCCATAGCTATCAAATACTGTGGGGGAATATTCTTGACATTTATTTATTCTGAAATATCATATTCAACATCTGTTTTTTTAAATATATGCAGAACACACTTAAAATGATTACATCAGTTGCCTTTTTAAAAAATATGAGATGATTAATCTTTTTCTTATTGAAAAATGAGTTTTAGAATGAATTGCAAGTCTGATCCAAGGGAAAAAGTCTTGGCCATCATGGTTCAATTTTGAGTTCCACAAATGGAATATGCTTGCAATATTATTAGTTTTGCATCAATATTATAAGTCTAGGGAGAAATTCATCCACTTAGAAAAATCAGAGGAAAAGACAGCAAGAGCACACGTGGTTGAGTTTTCTCCTTTTATCTGTCACAATGAGGCTTTTGCTATTGGAACTATGAAGTTGTTAGAGAACATTATATATTCATTTAGATATTCAGCAAGGGGAAGAAGCCAGTGGGGAGGATTTGACTTAGGATACAAATAAACTTAGATGATTTCTGGTTGTCCAGTACTGATAGGGTTCATATGATATGTACTGCAAAGCAATTAATCAGTAATAACCTTTTACCACTGCTCCCAGGGAAATGTTCTTGTGGTTAAATAGAAGCTTTGGTAGTGGTAGGCAGTGAGTGTGGAATATAGTTTATTTTAGACCACTCTCAGTAACTGATTGCTCACACCCAAAACAAATGGACTTTATAATTCTTTCTATCCCTGAAACGATAGAGGACATATTGTGGCAAAGACCACTAACTGTGCCGTGGTCACAGATGAAGTGAAGAGTATGAGGGGAGAAAGAGAGAGGAAGGTGGAGATATGCAGAGTCTATTGATAATTAACAAAGAAAAGCAGAGTCTAGTGTGATAGAGACTACACTCAAGGAAATAATTACTTGGTAAGGACTTGGGATTTAAAGTGAAGATCAAGAATTTGCAGAGGCATACTGAAGACTTTGTGCAAATAGTACTCAATCAAGGCAGCAAAGAAAATACCTGATTAACGCAGGCCACATGGAATGAGAATCAAGCAAACCTGGAGGAGAAGCGAAACTAAGTCCCCGAAAGAGGGATCCACTTGGATCAGAACAGAAATCATACCCTTCTTACACTGGCAACAGGGGAGTTTGGAAGTGGCTCTCTGAAATCTACCATGTCTCCTTTGTAGCTGTTGCTTACAAACTACTTTGTAATATAATGTATACAATCTACATTCTGTAGAGCAGGTTCAGTTACACTTAAGTCCCCCCCTCCTTTATTGACATTTTTATAAAGTCTTGGATGTAAAAAGTACATATTTATAGTAAAAAGTACATATTCAGCTTGTGTAAAACAGGTTAAGTGGCATCTGTTCGAGAATATTGTTTTAAAACACTCATTTCTATTTGAGGGTTCTCTGCTTTACCCTGATACACAGCTGCTGCTTCCAAGTCTCTTGTGATGATCAAAGGAGATAATCACCATCATTCATTTCAAAGCCATACTGTTCAGTGTACCTGCCCCAATTATAGAAGAAACAGAACTGTTCAAGTTCACACCGCTACTCTGAGGCAGAATTTGATTAAGTCCCAAGTCTCTAGACTTCCTAGCTCCTGGCATTTACTATAATATTCTATAAGTACAATAATAATTTTCAAAATCTCTTTAGGAAAACTTGTTAAAATTTTAAAGCAAGTTATTACTCAGTAGTACTTATTAAAACTTGTTAACAAAAATGTTTATTCTCCCCAAAAGAATTTTTTTAGGAATGAAGCCATTGTTATGCCTTGTTCTTTGAAAGATAGTCTAGCTTCTTCAAACTGTGTTCGTCAGAGGTAGTTTCAATTGTTTATGTCCAGATTACAAAATAACATTTTCTTGAACTCAAGAAAATCAAGACCAGTGGCAGCAGACTGACTATGGCTGATGTCACAGCCCCACCATGTTCTGAATTCAGAAACCCAAGCTCATTGCAGCATCTTCAGTCTGTTGTCCCCATAGTGGCTCTCATCCTTATGGTCCAAGATGTTGCTAGAGCTTTTGCCATTAATATATCACAGTAACAGGTATATATTTATAAAACCATCCATTCTTGTTCAAGGTAATAGGTGTATTTTCAGAATTCTACTTGATTCTAATTTACTTATTCCTAGAAATGGGAGCTCAGACTCAAAAACTTCTTATTCTCTCTCTTTGTTGGTATACCTAGGGGTCTGTCCTTTATCTTGGCAGAGGGGATAGTCAGTAACAGTAGACAGTCTCATAAGTCAGGGGCCGAATGTTTTGGGAGGGCCTCCTCACTTCCTCATGTTTCTGACTGTAGAAAGTCAGGTGATCAAGTGAGGGAAGTGATGGTAATCCCTCTCTTAGCCAGACACATACACACATGTGGTATCCAAAGGGGGGGAAGCAGTTCTTTACTTCAGGTTTATGTTGCAGGCAGGTCCATGGCCCATTTTTATATGGTCCTTAAGCTGTGATTGGCTGTTACTTTTTTTTTTTTTTAAAGATTTTATTTATTTATTTGACAGAGAGAAATCACAAGTAGATGGAGAGGCAGGCAGAGAGAGAGGGAAGCAGGCTCCCCGCTGAGCAGAGAGCCCGATGTGGGACTCGATCCCAGGACCCTGGGATCATGACCTGAGCCGAAGGCAGCGGCTTAACCCACTGAGCCACCCAGGCGCCCCGGCTTTTTACATTTTTAAAGAGTTAAATACTACCACCACCATCACCACCACCACCACTAGGAGACAACAATATGTGACTTTGCAAAGCCTAAAATATTTACTATCCATCCATCCCTTTACTGGAAAGTTTATTGACTCTTGTCCTAGATTATTTTACTCATATTTTTGCCAGTTAATAGGCAGTCTTCTTGAACTCTTGAAGTTTCTGCACAAGACAAACAGACACGTTCTCACAGTTTTGAAAGCTGGAAGTCCAAGATCAAAGTGCCATCAGGGTTGGTGTCTGGTGTGGTCTGTCTTCCTGGTTTGTAAATGGTCAGCTTCTTGCTATGTCCTTGCATGGTCTTTCTTCTGTGAGTGCATAGAAAAGAGAGATCTCTGGGGTCTCCTCCTCTTCCTATAAAGACTCCAGTCCTTTTAGATTGAGGTTGCACTCTTATGAGCTTATCTAACTTTAATTATGTCTTTCAAGGCCCTGCATCCAAATACAGTCACAGTGAAGGTTAAGATTTTAACATGTGAATTTTGGGAAACATAATTCAGTCTATAATAGATGTATAGGAGTCTTTAAATTATATTTACAAATTTTCTCTAAGTTTGAAATTATATGCAGATGAAAGTTATAAGAAATCAGTGTCTTGTCCCCTGCACCCCAAGTATTCAGGTACACTCTGAAAAGTCCCCTAAGGGAAAGAGGAAGAGAAAAAACTACTCATGTGACCTCATCAGCTCTAGCCAAGTTTGGATTCTCCTTGTTCTTATTATAAATCGAAGAAGGGAAGTTTTTATTTGATCATAAAGGCCAAATGGTTCATACATTTTAAAACCTAGAGAAGAAAACAGAGATAATAGAGATGCAGTGTAATTCCATAACCATCTTGAAGTAAACTGAATGCAAGTGAGTAACGCGTGTGCTCCAAGTGAGTCTGGTGCCTGGTACAGAGGGTTAGCTATTTAGGAGGTCAGCCAAGCCATTTGCCTGAGAATTTTGGGTACCACTTGATCTCTGAGCACATTTTGGATTGTGAGAATTGTGATTGGATTGTGAGAATTGTTCCTTGGAAATATTTTGAACCTTTTGAGGCTTGTCTGTAGCGCTTTGTTAGGCTGAACCAGTGCAACCTTTGGTCTAAGGCTAATTCCCTACCCCAGAGTCCCTTCTGAGGCAATGTTCAGTACTGCATAAGTTACCATATTTTTATTCTGGCTGCTGGTAGCACGAACTACTTCAGACCTTGTGTGAACTCTGGAGATTGTTCCCTTGGGCTCCCCGTGAATGATGTTTTCCCCGTCTTTGGGTAGTTTATTCACCCACATTCCCTGACCTGCACTTGTTGAAGGCTTCGAAGTTCTCTGTGTGGTGCTCTCCTCCCCAGTACTCTGCCGCTGAGCTCAAGTGAATGGGCCTCCCACGTACCCCTCTCTGTCTTCTCGGCTTTGTGAGCTGTTGGTCTCTGCCTGGGTTCTCTTATCCTTGCACTGTGGCCTGAAAACTCTCTGGTCAGCAAGATGGGGCAATCATGAGGTGCCGCCTTACCCTTCTTTTAGGGATTACTGTCCTTTGTAGCCCAATGTCTAAAGTCTGGAAACCAATTTTGTACATTCTATTCAGGTTTTTAATTGTTTCAGATGGGAGGCTAAATTTAACTCCTGTTACCACATCTTGGTCAGAAGCAGAAGTTTTGTGTCTTCTTCACAGTTTTCCCACTTAGTTTATCTCTTCCCTGATTCCCATATATAGAGTCTGTGGCTTCTCCAGGGAGGAGGGGAAGAGAGGGGCTGAAAACTCTTCCTGGACTGGCGCAGATGTATACTGATGGGGCTTTCTGTTCTGCCAGTTGTCTAAACACCGACTCCCTTGCGAGGCTTTAGCTGCTGGGGTCTCTTGCTAGCAGTGTCCTCACAGTGTGTGCATGCCTTCTTCTCCAGGCTGCTTACCATCATTGCTTAGCTTCTGGCTTCTGGTGCTCCTCCCCTTAAAGACTCCTCTTTGGGGTTTCCTTACTCTTCCATCTGATTCTTTGGATAACATCCCTTTCAAGGAGAACAAATATGCTCTAGTCAGTTCCTCACTAGACTTTTCAGGAATCTGTCACATGCTAGTTCCAGGACTCCTTAACTCCTGAGATTACAGGTCAGGTTTTCTGGGTGATTCTCTGATCCCCCTCCTCACACTTGGCTTATGTAAATGAGAAACTAAGAAGAAGAAGAAAAGGACCAAAACACATTGACAACTCTTAAGAAAGTTAGTACTACTAAACTCTCTATCAACATTTAAGACTCTCTTTGTATATGCCTGATGTGGGTGTTTAATTAAGGATCTGCATTTGGGGTGGGGGAGTTTGGGGTGGGGGAGACTTGGGACTGTATTTAACTGTAAATTCTCCATAGATGGTATGGCCCATTTTTCTAGAATAAATGGGTCTTTAACATCCTTCATTTTTAGTTTGGGTCTTCCACAGAAGTTGAGAAGAGGAAAAGTTCAATTTTAACACCTTATCTCCTATATGATGTATTTAATTAACTGAGCAATAATATAATACTAAGTTTCTATTTTTAAATTTCTGTTGACTTTTCATGTTTTTTTTTTTTTAAGATTTTATTTATTTATTTGACAGAGAGAAATCACAAGTAGATGGAGAGGCAGGCAGAGAGAGAGAGAGGGAAGCAGGCTCCCTGCTGAGCAGAGAGCCCGATGCGGGACTCGATCCCAGGACCCCGAGATCATGACCTGAGCCGAAGGCAGCGGCTTAACCCACTGAGCCACCCAGGCGTCCCAACTTTTCATGTTTTCTTAAACATGTTAATATGTCCTGGGAAGAAAAACTATATATACTGTAAGTTCAGTTCAGTCTGTTTCTCAAAACCGGTGGTTCCCAAAGCTTTAGAAAACAAAGTATCCTTCTCCCCAGAGCTATTGCTTCTTCTGACACATTTATTCACAAACACTCAGGCATGCAGACAGCTCTTATATAGCCTTAAAACTAAAGTCTTCATGAGAAAAAAAGGAAATTGAGTTTATCTGGGAATTTATTAGCTAATCTCTCACTGGTGTTAGTAACAATTGGCTTGGCATTGTCAATTGTTTTTTCCTTCGTATAAAGTTCTTTCAAACCTCAGTCTCCAGCTTGAACTTGCTCCTTGTCCTATACTCACTGTGCTCTATTCACACATCCTGAATGCAGCCTGTTTTCACACTTCTTTGCTTTTGCATATGCTGTTCCCATTGGGAAACACCTTTCCTTCATTCTTTGTTTGGCTCATTTTCTGAAATGTAGCTCATGTATCTGGGAAGCTGTCTGTGACCCTGGCCTACACTGGGTCAGGTGTCTGATTTGCTCCCAGGGTACCTTGTATTTTCCTTTACATGATACTTAATAAGCTGCCTTGTTGCAATCTTCTGTCTCTCCTACCTGACTTCCAGGTACTGGAACACAGGAATTTGTCTTCCTCAGTTTGTGTTCCTAGTGCTTGGCAGGTAATTGAAGTAGTCATAAAAACAAACATCTTTTTTGAGTATTTGCTTCATCTCAAGCAAGTTTGAAGCATTTTATCTACTAACCCCATAAAGTAAGTAGTAGTATCCTATTTTATAGATGGTGGTACCAGACATGGAGAAGTGAGGTAATTTGCTTTAGTAAGTGGTGGAGTCTGGTTTAACTCAGATAATCCGACCTTAAAGACCACACTTAGTTACTTTATAGCCTCAGTATGGAAAATACTTAACAAATGTGGATACTTAATAAGTTCTTATTGAATGAATGAACAGCTCTTTTGCTTTGCAGTGTGTGTTTGCTCCACAATGTGAAGAGACTATTAAGAGCACTAACTGTGCAAGGGAAACTTTTAGACAAAGGACAATTGTCTGGGGGACTCAAAATGGTTTCTTTATTCTATAACATATTTGATGTATCCCCCTCCCTCAAGTTCTTGGGCTGGGTGCTTTTTCAGGTCTGGCTTCTTAAATTAGACCCTTTTCTGTGTGATCTCTCAACCAGCCGAGTAGTGGACACTGCAGGCCTGAAAAATCAACAGTTTCTTGGTATTAGCAATACCTCCTCAAGGCTGCATTCATCTGTTCTATCAAAATTAGAACCCTTGCTAATGGACACTGTTCTGAACTCCATTAACAGTAGGCATCCTTGGCCAATATCAAACAAAAATATTACTATTATTAACAAATTTATTATAATATCCTGTTGCCATGTCAAAAATGACATTCCTGAGTAAGACATTGGAGCTATTTCTCTGATGACACACATGGAAATTGGAAATTGGTTAAGGGTTAATGAATATACTTTTGAAATGCTTTTTAGAGCATAGGGCAAACATGATTAGGCTGGTGTGGGAGGCAAAATAATGGCATCTCCCCAAAATGTTCACATCGTAATCCCTAAAACCTGTAAATAGATCACCTCACTTGGCAAAGAGACTTTACAGATGTGATTACAATTAAGGGATTTGAGAGCAGAAGATGATTTTGAGTTATCCATGGGCCCAGTCTGGTCAGAAACTGTCTATGGGCAGAAACTGTAAAAGACAAGGAAATGGTTTCTCCATTACAACCTCCAGAAAGGAATGTAACCTTGGAGACACCTTGATTGTAGCCCATATTGGACCTAAAATTTTTTGTTTGTAAGTTTTTAAGTTTGTGGTAATTTGTTACAACAGCCACAGAAAACTAATATGGCCAATGTTGTTCCAGTTAGCCCTCTGAACTAGCAGTATCACAATCAAATTACCTTTAAGAGCAAGGAAAATGATCAGGGATAAAGAGGGGCATTACATTATGACAAAAGGGTCAATTTCATAAAAAGACATAATAATCTTTAATGTGTATATACTCAGCCACAAAGTGTCAAACTACGTGAGGCAAAAACTGATAGAACAGCAAGAAGTGATAAATTAATCCATAATTCACAATCATAGTTAGAGACTTCAGCACTCTCCACAGAAATGGACAGATCCTGCAGGCGGAAAATCAGTGAGGACACAGTTAAACTCAACAACACTCTCAGTCACCCAGGGATAATGGGCATCTATAGACTATTTCATCCAACAGATTACCCATTCTTTTCAAGCTCACATAGAACGTTCACAAGATCATATTCTGGGCCATGAAACCCACCTTAAGACATAGAACAGAGATCATATAATGTGTATTCTCAGAAGATGGTGGGATTAGACTAGAAATCAATAACAGAAAGATAACTGGACAATCTGCAAATAGTTGGAGATTAAACAATGCAGTTCTAAATAATATCAAAGAAAAATATGTCAAAGGAAAAAGATCTCAGAAGAAATTAAAAGATCTTTTGAATTAAATAAAAATGAAAGCATGATTTATCAAAATTTGGGGAAAGTAGCAAAAGCAGTACTTAGAGGGAAATTTATAGCATTGAATGATCACATTTTTTAAAAAGTGGAGATTCTGGGGTATTGCCACAAGTCCACTGAGTGTAGAATGGAGCTTGAGAAACTGCAATGAAAGTTATAGCCCCAGGTGATTTACTGCAGTCTCTCTCTCTCTCTCTTTCTCTTTTCCCCTCCTCTTGTGCTCATTTGCTCTGTTTTTGTGAAGTCTCTTTTCTCTCCCTTTATACCATGGTTCTCAACTTATTTTGGGGAGATATAACTTGAACAGAATGCAGTGGGAAAATAATCTCTGCCCTTTTCTGTTCCAAATTAATTTTTATCCTTTCCTGTCTCAACAAAAACTTTATGGAATCAATACCACTGTGTTCAGTGGGGAAAAAAGAAGAACCTGCTCCCTTAGCTCTGCTGGAAGCTGGAGGGTGTGAGATCCCTGTATAGTAGTAGTGTGTAGAATTCTAGCTTGCTTCCTCCTTTCTCGTATATTGGGCTCAGAGATTACACTGAACAGTTAGGATTTACCAACATGTACCTGTCTACTTTCTGTTGTTGAAAAAAAAAAACTAACCAAAACTTTAAGGAACAGAGTTATAGAGTCAGCAGAGGGTGAGTTTGAGATGTTTGGGTGGATTAAGTGGGCATTTTGACAACATGGCTTCTACTTTGGCATGTTTAATTGTGATGTTTAATGGACATCCTTGCAGTGTAAGATGACACTTACAATAAAAATCTCTCCTAATGATGA
This sequence comes from Mustela nigripes, assembly GCF_022355385.1. Taxonomy (NCBI): domain Eukaryota; kingdom Metazoa; phylum Chordata; class Mammalia; order Carnivora; family Mustelidae; genus Mustela; species Mustela nigripes. The sequence goes on along the minus strand of NC_081561.1, from coordinate 34,827,737 downwards.
CTTGAGTCCTGCCATTTGGTGGGAGAATCAGCAGAACCTGTAGGAGCTTACTTGGAATTGACATTCTCTATTATAATTTTGTTCCTGTTTATTTCTTTTTGTTTCACTGGAAAGGAAAGATGAGGCCCAATTTTAAATGTTAAAAGTATGCAACAAACCTAAATGTGTGCACACATACATGAATAAGAACCTTGATTTATTATCTTCAGAACAGATCTCTTCCTGAACCTGGTGCAGGCTGGGTTTGGGCTAGGGACGAAGAGAACTGGAGAAGAACAGAGGAGAAGCCAAACGCCTTCTGACTTGATGAGGCTGGTGCCTCCCCTGAGAGGCAAATTCAACAAATTGAATTTGTTACCCAGGGGCTTGGCTTGGATGGGTGGTGGTTCTAAGGTGCACTCAGAAGTAGTACCTCAGGCACTGGTGATTCCTAGTGAGATTTGTTCACCTCTTTTGGATTACCCCCAGCTGAAGGAACCGTGAGTTTCCTTCTTTCCCCTCTATACCACAGTGGCCCCAGTGGGACTGTAGCCTTCAATCTCACCTACCCTCCTTAGCCAGCATTCAGACTTGTGGACCTATGGGAATGCCTAGAACATTTCTCCTTGAACAGAGACTTGAGGTGCCCCATTCCTCTCCCATTTTGTCTTTTCATGTTGTTTTCCCCTTGCTTGGCAAGACTTCTGGCCAAGCATTCAACTGAATCTCCTGTCTTCACATCAAAATTCTTTTTTTTTGGCTTTGTACAAAGGAAACATTTGGCTGCCCTCAGTCACAGGATAGAAGGAATGGATTCCAAAACTATAGGCCTATCCCCTCCTCATGCTCCTGCCAAGCTGACCTTCATCTCTCAGTTGTTTTCTTGTATTTTTTGTTGAGTGTGTATGGGAAGTCAGGGTTCATTGTAAAGCTGTATTTCTGAATTAGTCTTCTCAGTAGGACTTATAGGGAGACCGTAGGTTTGCAGAATGTAGAAATGGAGGGGACAGCACCTGTTGTTCTCAGCTAGGGCTTTGACATTGTTTTCAGGGAAATCAGAAGACTTTCACTTACCATCCTGTTATGTTCCCTGGTGGAATATTGAGCTCTATTTCTGAGCCAAGAAATAGCAATTGTCACCAAGGCTGTTTGCTCGATATACTAACCGCGTCTATGTATTAATGACATGAGTCATTATAGATGAGTTTTTTTTTTTTTTTCTTCCAGAACCTATTAGAGACTCCAAATAATAACTGGAATTTGCTCCTGGACAGATCAACTTAACTTCAAAAAACTACATTTAACTAAGGCCTCTGTGTATGTCTGCCCAATGCTTCCCAGGTTGATAGTTTTAGTATGGTACTAACTGTTCAGATTTTGAAATATCAGTATTATGTTACTAAAATTCCTCATGTTTGGAAAACCAACCAACCATGATAAAACTGCTGGAGGAAGGTGATGGAGGAAGGGCGTATTGTAAAACTGGGATTCATTCTTTTTTTTTTTTTTAAGATTTAATTATTTACTTTAGAGAGAGACAGTGTGTGGGCGGTGGTGTGCAGAGGTAGAGAGAAACTCATGCAGACGCTGCGCTGAGTGTGGAGCCTGATGTGGGGCTCAGTCCCATAACCTGAGATCATTAACTGGACTGAAATCAGGAGTGGGCTGCTCAACTGACTGAGCCACCCAGGCACTCCAAACTGGGACTAATTCTAAGAAAAGCCTTGGTGCAATAAAATCAGCTGTGATTCCAAGCTGTACATTTGGGTTCTTTCATTCATTTGAATTCTTTGCAAGCCAAAACATTCTTTCTGTTTCTTGTCATTTAGGTTTATTTGAGCAGCACTTTCTATTTTGATGAGCTTTCTCACGTTTAGCTGACTGAAAAAAAACAAAACAAATAAACCCGAGTTTTAAATTTATTTTCATAATTGTAGGACCAAATTTGACACTACCAGTGAATTAAAGATTTATAAACATATTGTTAAGGCCTAAGGCTTAAATCAAATGGGAATTATTGAGATTGAGGTAAAAATGAAGTAATTTAAACATGCATGTGAACACAAAGGAAATATTTGATGAGCACACCATCTTCTAAGTTTATAAATGTCACAAATTATTTTAAAATATTTGACATTTAATAAAGTCCAAGCTCATTGTACCCAGTATTTCTCCCATGATTTATTTTTAAACCATATGTAATTTTTTAAGGGAAATTTAATTCACATGTTTTGGATTCATTTGGCAATGTCATCAAAATTCTATTTTGTAAGAATTAAACTGCATCCAAGTATTCTTTTAGTGTATTTGAAAATAAGCTTTTTTTTTTTTTTTAAATTTCTTTTCCCCCTTCTTAAATGGGAGCATATTTTTTCCTCTGGTAGATGAATTCAAACAGAAAGAGATATTCTTTATTGATAATTCTGTAACTTTGAATGTCAGATTACTTTATTAAAATATAAAATGAATTTTTTATTACAAAAATAATTTTGCTTACTGTCTGCATTTAGAGAGCATTTCATTAGCAGCAATGATAGGACTGACAATTGTAATTACAAAGAGTCACATAATTATTTTATAAATTGCAAACTAAAAGTTCCAAGCCAAATCCACTTTTGATATGTGAAGCAGGATCTAGTATATTAAGAGCATATTATAGGTCAGGAAATGGACTCAACACTTCAAGTATAATTTAAAAGCATCTTATTTTAATATCCTTTTGTGATGAGCATCTCAGAAAAGGGACAGCCAAGATTCAGTCTGGTTAAGTAATTGCCTAAGGCCAGGCACAGAGTAAGTGGTAAAATTAGGGTTTGGACCAAGGTAATTCACTTCTAAAATTGATTCTCTGTGGCATAAAATAATTCACTTAGGTTTTAATTATTGTAGCTAAAATAGAAATGTATTACTTTTTTTTTTTTAAGATTTTATTTATTTATTTGTCAGAGAGAGAGGAGCGAGAGTGAGCACAAGCAGACAGAGTGGTAAGCAGAGGCAGAGGGAGAAGCAGGCTCCCAGCTGAGCAAGGAGCCCGATGCGGGACTCGATCCCAGGACGCTGGGATCATGACCTGAGCCGAAGGCAGCCACTTAACCAGCTGAGCCACCCAGGCGTCCCTAGAAATGTATTATTGATTTTCCCTGAGATTAACTGGATTTGAATATAACAAGTTATAGTGTAGATATTTATAATTAAAGACTCAGTATACCCATGAACCTGGGCATATTTGTCAAAATAAATATCATTGTCCTTTAGTTAGACAACTTCTTAAATCCATTTATTATATACCTATTGGGTATCTACTCTATCGGTATTATAGGTAGTAGGTATATCTACTATATAGGTATTATTGAAAACGTTTTTGATTCCTGAATATTCCGTCACAGAAACTTCGCATAGAGAAAAAATTCATTTTTACAAAGGATTAGTCTTAGCAGATAACACCAGCAAAACAACAAGTACCACTACTATACCATCAGAAGGATGTATTAATATTTTAAAGAGAAAATTCTTTTATCTAATTTTATTTTTCTGTATTGGTCAGTAGAGGTCAATCATGCGATAGTAAATCTCAAATCTCAATAGTTAAAAAAACAAAGTTTCTTTCTTTCTTTTTTTTTTAAAAGATTTTATTTATTTATTTGAGAGAGAGAACATGAGAGGGGAGAGGGTCAGAAGGAGAAGCAGACTCTCCATGGAGTTGGGAGCCCAATGATCTCGGGACTCTGGGATCATGACCCAAGCGGAAAGCAGTCGCTTAACCAGCTGTGCTACCCAGGCACCAAACAAAGTTTATTTCTTGCTCAAGCTAAATGTCTAATGGAATTTGGGGGAGGAGGGACTTATTAGGCACCCATACTGATGGGACTCCCATCTTCACAGGTGGGGAAAGCTGGGGAGTTCCTTCTATTAGTAATGCACTTTCCTGAGCAGGTCACCTGGAACACTCAGCTTCAACCACAGGAGCAAAAGGGAACCAGAACTCTGAGCAACAGAGGTTGGCTAGAGCACCTAGAGCACCTAGAGCACCTTTCCTTGTTTCTAATGAACTAATTTATCCAGAATTTGTGCTGGCTTATAATTGTTTTTGGAAATGAAAAATAATTAGAATAAACATGTCCGGTATAGATCAAATTCAGTTCATATGTAAGGGAATTTCTTCATGTGCTAAATATACACTTTCTTAGTAGTTAAAATTACAATCTGGGATGTGATTAGGCATTAAATAATTCAATATGTACACTTAAAATAGCTTCTTCCAGGGTTACTATACTGTTTTCGTAATCTGGGAGTTGTGTTAGTTAGATGTGTTATTTTGTAGTTAGGTTAGTTAGGTTTGTAGTTAGGTTAGTGTTAGGTGTGTTATTTTGTAGTTACGTGATCCTTGTTTCCACTGTCCATGCTGATTCCGTCTTTCTCTCTCTTCATTTTCTCTATATTCCACTCTATTACCTGAGTTTTTAAAAATTTGGCTTTTCCCCTCTTGTGGGCTTATAAATTAGCTCTAGGGCCAAAATAAGACCACTTTGGGTAACGCAGCAGAAGAGACAGAAGTTTTAACTTGGGTGCTTTTCTCTTGCAAACGCAAAACCAAAGCCTTGCATTTTCCCTCTGGCCTCACCATCTGTAGTAAAGCTGTATGGAAGGGGTCCAAAAAGCGTAAGAAAAAAAAGGTAGGTGTTGGAAACTGTATGAGAATGTTTTTTTTTAACCCTAAAGATTGCTCTGGTTTGTTTAAACAAAGCCTTTCCTTTACCAAACATCATCAGCAATCATTTTCAGAATTGAACTGAATTGCTGTACAATATTGGAATTAAAATGTTATTTACTGGAAAGTTATTTAGTTTCCCAATAAAATAATAGTGATTTGCCACTTTCTTAAGGAAAGCTGTTTCTTGATCTAAAATATTTTAGATGTCTTGGTTTAGGGTTCTTTCCCACCCCTGATAAGAATGCATCCCTAACATGATGATAGGAATCCGTGAGACAACGGATTTATAAAAATTAAGTTTGCAACTTTTTATAACTTTTTAAAAAGGGAAAATCAAAGTGAAGTACTTTTAAGATAAACCACCTTATTGTATAGATTGTAAGGGATGAAAACATTGCTTGAAAAGAATAAATTCAGGTGTGTTGGCAAAGGGGTGAGTATTTGTATAAGTGGAAATGGAAGTAAGTTCAAAAACCCCAGTAAAACACATGGAGCAAAATTATGGCATATGGTATTTCCTGTGTCTCTTTATTAAATAGTTATTATTTTATTTTCCTTCAGCTTTTTAATGCACTCAAAATCATTAAGTGATCTCTAAGAAATTTAAGAACAATTATGGAAAACAATGATCCAAAAAAAACTATAAATAACAACATCTGAAGCAATGCATTCAGACTGTTCAATGTAATTAAGTATTTTCCTTAGAGAGTAAACTCTGACATGTGACTTGGCAGCTGTGTTCCTTTGTATTGTTTAGTTGCTGCTCTATGGAGACCAGACTCACACCAGCTTAATAGGGAGGGATTTGGCAGTTGTTTCCTTGAAAGAGTCATTCTGAAAATTCTTGCACTAAAATAACTTTTTGGTCATTTTATTCAATTAAAAATTTTTGAGAAACACATAAATTCTTGTATGAGCCAATAAGATGACGAATGTAACTTAATTACCACTGCATTCTTCACATTTTCTCACTGTTTGGGAGTTTTAAGAAAAGTTACTAACCTCAGTAGATTTCCCAACAACACTGGATGGTAGATAGAGTGGGTGAACTCCAATTTCTCTTTTTTAACACGTTTGCTTTAAGATTTAGTATGATCGGGCCCCTGGGTGGCTCAGTGGGTTAAGCCTCTGCCTTCGGCTCAGGTCATTGTCTCAGGGTCCTGGGTTAGAGCCGTGCATCGGGTTCTCTGCTCAGCCGGGAGCCGGCTTCCCTCTCTCTCTCTGCCTTCCTCTCTGCCTACTTGTGATCTCTCTGTGTCAAATAAATAAATAAAATCTTAAAAAAAAATTTAGTATGATCATTTTAGCAGTGAAGTGATTACTTTTAGGTCTTAAAGTTTCTTCTGTCACTGTCCTCTGATTTTCCAGCAGGTTGGTGGGCAAACACACTACTAACACTATTAACAAGAACTTTTAATTTTTTTATTTTTTAAAGATTTTGTTTATTTATTTGACAGAGATCACAAGTAGGCAGAGAGACAGGCAGAGAGAGAGGGGGAGGCAGGCTCCCTGCAGAGCAGAGAGCCCGATGTGGGGCTTGATCCCAGGACCCTGAGATCATGACCCGAGCTAAAGGCAGAGGCTTAAACCACTGAGCCACCCAGGTGCCCCAACAAGAACGTTTTATACATAAGAGAGGGAGGCGATTACTTACATAGTTATTTGTAAACTCTCCTTCCTACCATTTGTTCTTCATCTCTTTGGTAATGATTTTGTTTCTATTGAGAGCAAGGAACAGAGAAACAATTGTCCCTCATTTGTCGTTTCTACATTTTTGTCAGTGAGCTGATAAAATCCTTTCTTATATTTTTTACAAATTAGAGAAGAACACAATAGATGTCATGGGCAGAGTCTGGTGGAGAAAGCAAAATAAACCCAGAGAGAAAGGAGGATGGAGAAGGGCGATATTAAAATGTCACCTACTTCCTAACCTTGCTGAGAAATGATTTTATGTGTTAATAGCCAGCTTTGCAGAAATAATGAGAAAGTCAGTAGGAAGCATTTTTGGATCCAACCTAGGCGCGCCCCCTTCATTTTCCTGGATTGATTTAAAGTCTCTTTAAATCACTTTTGGGGCAGTGTTGATCTAACTTCTTTCCAAACCAGTAAAATGTGTTTCTCAAACACTCCAGCGACTTGCTTTTTGATTCCCTTCAGCTACATAATGATTGAATCATTTCTAAGTCAATGACTTTCAGTTTTCAGGAAAATGGATCTCTGTAGGAGTCTACACAAAGATCTTAAGAGCCTGCTTTGAATAAATGTTACAAGTTGTAAGTATATGAATGCAGACTGGATGGCACATTTATAATTCGATTGCTAACCAAATATTTGCTTTTCTTAAAGGAAGTGTTAGCATGGAGCATTTCTTCCCGGATTGAGTTTAGGCATTATTATTACTATACACACACACACACACACACAGTTTTTTATATATATATACATAAACAAAATACATATATATATATATATATATATATAGTCATTAAAAGATGTTTATGTGATAAACAGTATCACCACATATCACCTGCCACTTAAGTTCTCAAGGAAACGTTTCCCAGTCACACCATTAGAGCAGGTGAAGCCCAGGATGTGATGGGGAAAATATCCTGGACATTATTCTGTTGCTATCATTAGCTACCATGAGGAAGCAGCATGAGACCTTGGGAAGTGACTGCAACATTAACCAGACTTTCCAGATGCTCTTGAGTATTCTTACTCCTGTGCTAGAAGGAAAAGAGCCCCTTGGAGCTGGGCCACTTTCTGCAGCTTTGGCAGCTGCTGGTGGCTGAGTCTTAGGGGTGGGGGATGGAGTTGGGACTGATTCTAGTTCCAGAAGCTATATGGGAAACACGTTTCCTCTCATGGAGCTTAAAGTAATTCTGTGAGGAACAAAGTTTCTAATTTTACTTTATTTGATTCTAAGAATTGTAGAATGAGATAATTATGGAATTGGAAGATTTTTTAGATATCCAACTCTCTAGTTTTATAGTGAGAAAATTAAGATCTAGAGAGGGTAAGGAACTGCCTGATTGTGGAGCCAAGTTTATGTAACTCATAATTTTTGTCTGTGTGGATTTTTGAATAGTTTTACTAAATTAAAGTCTTGATTTGGCAAATACAGGAATTTCAGTTCTATGTTCTGTTCTGTTACATTATCACATTATGTTTTATGCTATGTTGAATGTTCCATTGTTGAACACAAATGAAATATTTCTAGGGCTGTTTTCACAGTCTAGGGACCACAAAGCTGTTTGTTTTGTACCTCTTTTTCCAACAACGGAGCTACTTTCTTCTTTTCCTTTTCCAAACAAATTCCTAATGGCTCTAAAAGTTAAGCTGAGCTTACACAGGAAGTGGGGTGTTTCTTATGGTCCCTAAAAATGTGATTCTCCCCAGCTCTGTCCCTACATGTCCCAGAGTCCCCATTTCAGTCTTCCTGAGACTGTCCCCTGCTAGACTTTCATGTAAGTGGCAGACTGAGTGCTGGCATGACTATAATCCAATTCCTCGTGTTGCATCAAATACTCTGGTCCTCTGGCTTTCTGTTAGACCTCCAGAAATGAGCTCAGATCTTATGGCTTGGTTGTTTAGCCGTGTTTGATTTTCCTCTTCTCTCAATTCTCCCAGGTTCCTTACCACTCAACCTGCTCATTATTGTGCCTGTATGCTGAGAAAGCAAACGTGTCCTTCTTTTGTTGTTTTGCCCTTGTCCCCACATCTGTGAAAATCATACTTTAAAATGCTTCACCATGATAGACTCTCTTATGCCTTTGCAACAAAACTATTCATTTCATGTTTTCCATTATCTTGTTAATATTATCAAAACTACAATGATGAGACCTGCTAAAACAGTCTCATTTGCTCAGTATACAGACTCAGCTCTTTTTAAATTATTGATTAAATTGCTGATATTGCCTTTACTTATATACCCATCTGTACAAATGACAGCCTGTTGGAGCATCTGGGTGGCTCAGTGGGTTAAGCGTCTGCCTTCATCTCAGGTCACGATCTCAGGGTCCTGGGATTGAGCCCACTTTGGGCTCCCTGCTCAGTCCGCTGCTCTCCTAGACACTCACTCATGTGCTCTCTCTCTGTCTCTCAAATAAATAAATAAAATCTTGAAAAAAAAAACAAAACCCAAATGGCAGCTCTTTAAAGACCATTCATATGTATAGTCAGACAGCTTTAGAGCAATTTTTCTTTTACCCTAAGATCATAGTGAAGTGTACTCTTCTGAGAGCTATTTGTTGGACAGCAATGTAAAACAACAGCTCTCCCTTTCTCCTTGGCACTGTGAGAAGAAGTATTTTAAACCAAGGTTTTGAACTCTTTTATTAAATCTTTCTCAGAAGCAGTTGTATACAAACCCATGAAAGCTGAAGTTCTGTTTTAATTCAAACCTTTAAAAAAAAAAATGATAGTCCCCTTCCCCAAACCTCTTCCTTTAGGTCTTTGGTCCTGAAGAGAACAAATGAGAACACAGCTTAAGAATCACAATTTTTGTGCTGATGAGCACTGAGTGTTATATGCAACTAACCAGTTGTTGAAAACTACATAAAAAACTTATGATGTGCTATATGCTGGCTATCTGAACATAAAAAAAAGAATCACAATTTCAAACTGCTAAAATATTCACAAGGGCATCTTCAAAATTGGGAGTATGTTATATTCAAAATGAATATAAGTTAATAGTTTTAAACCCAGAATTTAATTTATTTCTGGTCAGAAAGAAAATTGGTGGGGTACTTTTGGGGAGGGGAAGAATTTGGCAGTATAAATTAATTTTATTTTTCTCCTGTAATAAGATTCAGTAATTCCATTCCTAGAATTTATTCCTCAGAAATAAATGACTTTTAGAAAAAATGACATCTTCAGAAAAATGTCCAAAATATATAAGTATGTTAATCAAAATGTTTTATGTAATAGTGAAATACTGAGAACAATTTAAATGTTAGACAATAAGGCAATGTTCAATAAATCATGATGCATTTAATGTGGAATATCTAAAAGTTTTTAAAAAATATAGTTATATCTTTTTATTTGTTTTTGGCATGGAAACATGTCAAAGTAAGTAACAATATTAAAGACAGTATGTATACTTTATAATCCCATTTTAAGACATAAGTGTATGTGTGTACAAATGTAAAATCTGGACAAATGTAAGTAGCAGTATTAAAGACAGTATGTATACTTTATAATCCCATTTTAGGACATAAGTGTATGTGTGTACAAATATGAAATCTGGACAAATGTTCACCAGGATATTAAGTGGTAGAATTAGAGATGATTTTGTAGTATTTTGTTAGCTGTATGCATTTCTTATTTTGAAATAACAAAGGTGTTGATTTTTTTTTTTTTTTTTTTTTAAGATTTGTTTATTTTAGAGAGAGTGTGCCTACATGTGTGCAGTGGTGAGGTGGGATGGGGGATGGGCAGAGGGAGAGAATCTCAAGCAGACTCCCCACTGAGCCCAGAGCTTATTATGTGGCTTGGTCCCATGACCCATGAGATCATCACCTGAGCTGAAATCAAGAGTCAGAAGCTTAACTCACTGAGCCACCCAGGGGCCAGAAGGTGTTGTTTTCATAGTCAGAAAAAAGCAATGGCACTATTTTTGGTACTTTTGTTAATCAGAGATTGTTATATTACCAGTTTCCATAGTCAGTTATTTCACATAGACAACAGAGAAAGTGTAATGGTAGAGCTTCCTTCTTCCACAGAGTGTATAGTTCCTCTCCTTTACATTCCGAAATTAAACCTTGATTCTTTTGAGCTTTTAATCCTGCATGCAATATAAGGCTATAGGATTGTTGAGCCTGCAAGGGAATGAGTGGGTTCTATTTGGTGACAATTACCCCAGTGTCTTGGGGACATTTTGGCAGGTGCTCAGGAGGGCAGGAAGTGTGATGGGGACAAGGTCATTCAAAAGTCATATGTTCATAAGATAAAGGCTACTTGTATTAAGCATCACCACAAAGTGATATCAACCCTAAATTAAAGTAGAAGCTATTCATCTGGGCTCCTAACTCTCTTCTCTCTTCTTACTTGAAGCCCACAAAAGACTGTGTTTTGAAACACAGAATACAGTTCTCCCTGGCTAGAAAGATGAAACTCTCCTCAGTCAGCCCGAGGCATTACCAGGGTCTAGATGTATAGTTTATATCTTCCAGCAAACATCCGTGAGAATTATTTCCCCCCATAAGTATCAGATTATATTTTGCCAAGTTAACTCTTCCTAGCTTTCAGTCTCTAAGGATTCCTTAGTGCTATCATGCAACCAGGAAGAGGTAAAACTACCAGAATCAGAAGTGAGTGATTAGCTCAGGAATGGAACCAAGAGGTCAAATTCTTACTCAGTCTTTTAGTTAAAGGACTCAGTGTCATCCTTAAATGAGAAGACATCGTGTTTCGTGTTTTGCTCAGAGAAATGTATCTAATATATATTTTTATATTTGCATCTATGTTTATATCCATATAAATCAATGTACATACACACACACGACAAAATTCTCTCAGTAAAGCCAAATAAGGAAGTTCAGCTGTGTCTGACTCTACATGACCACAAATATCTTAATCAAAAAAAGGTCAGCAGTGGTTAATTCAGTAGCTTTTGTGTATGCAAATTATCCTGTATTAAATGTAATCAGGAAGATAAATATGAATTAATGAGGCTATCAAAAGACTTCAAGAGAAGATAAAAGTTCAACATAGAGTTTGGTCCTTGAGGAAAGACCTGAGGTAGATATGAGTCTTTCTGAAGAAAACAGTAAATGTGCATCATCAAAGAGGAGAGGTAAACAATTACAAGTAAAGAAACAGTGAAAGAAAAGTAAAGGCAAAATGGCTATAATATGAGGGAGGTGATAGAAAATTAGGTGAGCTGAAAACTCAAGAGTTTCAAGAGGGAGAGTGAGCTTGGTTGGACACAGTCATCACTTGTAAGAACAGTTCTTTATTTTATGGGGATTGCAGACTATTAATCATCCTTGGCTGCTAGATAATAAAATCCAGTAGCTCTTCCCAGTCGTTGTGACAACCAAAAATGCCCCACAAGTTTCCAAATATCCTCAATGGAAGATTTATCATCCTGCTTTAAGAACCATTGGGCAATATAATGAGGACTTCTGAATGCCAGGATGAAATGCCAGGATGCTGTCAGATTTTTATGTGTGAAATAGTTCTGTTTTTATTTTCCTATTTCCCTCACGTAGACTTGCTGTAAAACTATACTCTTCTCCATGGTGTTTGAAACACATACACATCCATTATTATCTGTTGCTTAATCCAGTTCAGAGTTAATTTTGATTCCTTGGGCATCTATTACATGTTACCTTAATCTCACTTTATTGCTATTTATAATTATCCTTATTTATGGCAGGTCTGGGTGAAACTTAGGGGCACTAAGGGGTTTATCAAACATCTGGAACAATTTTTCAAAAAATTTGGATTTACTAAAACCCAAACATTCTGCCAGAGACCTCTTCTTACCATCTTTCTCCAAACTTTAAAAACACATATATTTTAGAGAACATTGATTCCATGTGTTTTTAATTCATTTTATTTCATATCAAAATTTAAAAAAAGTGATTTTGTTCCAGGATGCTCATTGAGACTTTAAAATAAAGTTTTTAACAACTTAAAAAATGTCACAGAATATATTGAAACAACAAAAAGATAAAATTTTGATGGAGACTGATTGGGATGAAATCTGGCAAAATTATTTTCTACACTAATTTATAGTGTTCCATCCAACTTCCAATATACAAGCTGGAGAAAATAAATTAGGTTACTTAATCTCAAAAAACACTGTATCAAATTTTCTACACTAAGACATACATCATCATAGAGAAAATACTAAAAAACCAACTTGAATCAAATGGTCTATTCTTAATATTGGGATTTTTTTTTTTACCATATTGGTGGTAATGATGTAAGAAACTCTTAGGGCAAACTGGAAAATGTGCGAAGCAATAAGAATAATTGTAATTCGAGAAATACAATAAATTTAGTCATGAGTTAGCTTAAGGTTGTGATATGTTAGTATGATTTGACACATTGAAGATTAGTTTGCTGATGTTCATTGATGATAAATGTATAAACACACACACGTACACACACACACATACACACACATACACACACACACACAAAGAGCTATATATTCCTTCATATATTAATGTAAAGTCCACTGTAGTACTTAGGCTAAGGCAAATGAATTGAGTGATAGAGTGGTTAAAAGCTCATTTAAAATCTGTGTATTTATGTAATTGAAGAGATCTTCAGGAAGAGATGACTTTTGAAGGTTTGAGAATAGTCTGAAGTTATACTGAAGAGTAGAGATGTAGATTGTTTAACAAACGTGGTGAAAAATGTTAAATATCACTAGTATGGAAAGACAAATTTAAATAAGATACCAGTTTCCACTTTACATCAGAAAAGATGTTTAAACTAAGTATGTCCCATAATCTTCCATATCCTTCTTCAGTATTATTCAATGTCTCCAGTGAGAATGTTCATGGATTGCTGGTAGAAAAGTAAAATATATTTGAAGATGCATATCAAGAGTCTAACAGTGTTCTATCATTTCCATGGTAAAAGCTGACTCAGGAGAGTGGAATTAGGAAAAGTTTTGATGCCCTTCATTTTACAGGTGAGTAGTGATGGAGAGTTGGACTCCAAAGGGTATAGGAGGTTCCCCTCAGTGGGTAAGACTGATTAAGAGCAGCCATATTGTCTCCTGAGGAAAACATGGGAAACAGGAAACAGCAAAGTTGTTCTTAGCCCAGAGATTGGGCTTATTCTCCCAGCTCTAGCCCTCCTGATAATGGGAGTACAGAGCCCCATAGCAACCTCAAGGAAACTCTGTGCCTTGTGGGGCTAGGCCTCCAATGCTTCAGCTCTGTCAAAATTCTGCACTATAATTAGGTAGAATTATATGAAATTGTCATTTTTGTAGGTCACAAAAGGTTGGATATTGGCAATATTATAAGGTTCAATCTAATAGTTCCCAGGACATAGTCTTTCTAAGAATGGTAGGTCAAGAGAGCTTTGGGTTTATTCCTTGTATGTTAGTTTGGGTCTCTTAAAAAGCAGAAGTCAAAATGAAATTAAACACACAGGATTTTATTAGGGAGAAATGCCTAAACAAAAGACGAGAAATGGGAGGATCATCAGAATTTGATGCTAGTCTGATCCCAAGTGAAGGAAAGAGGGAGAAAAGGTTAGGTCCAAACCTCTTAGATTGCCATACGGTGTAAGGAAGGTTTGGCAAAGCTTTAGGAGAGTTCTTCAAACAAAATCAGCCAAAAAAGGAGCTCTGTGTCCCCAAAAACAGGTCATTGGCAGGAAACAGTCAGTGGGAGGCATGGCCCTGGCACAAATGCAGGGATGGGTTTCAGAATGGGCCACTGTGACCTCCGTTGATTCTACAACTGTAGGTGGAGGTCCACCAGGTACATTGTCATTGCCACTACACCATAAGACTCAGGAAGTACAGATGACCCCCTGATTTGGCCTTGCCTTGCTCACTGTCCCTTCCCTTTCTACCCTTGTCTTAACTCTATTCCAGAAGTCTTCATCACTGCTTCTGAGGCCATGCAAATCTACTTTGACTTTATGGAAGGAAGTTGGGGGCAAGGAAGGGGTCTCTGGTACTTATTATTCCAGAAAGTCATTGGCTCCCTTTTCAAAATGGCCCACCCCTTCCCAGAGCTCTGCATAGCAAAGCAGGGACAGCTTTAAGAAATATGTGTTTCCGTTTCCTTATTTTTAAGGGTGAGGTTCAGTGTGACAAAGATCTGCAAAATAGAGATCACATGCTTTGCATGATTTTTTGAATGCCTACATAGAGTATCTAGTGACTTCGTTTCTTCCATGAAGGGAAATGCTCTAATAGAGCTCCTAGTTACAAAGCTAATAGCCCATTACAAGAAATCCTACAACAAAAATAAAATTAACACATACTAAGTGTGCAAATAAGATCTTGTATAAAATACCTTTTATAAATAGAATTATTAAAACATGAACTTTGAAAACAAAATTTGTAAATAGTGTATAGATGTGCTAGAGTGTAAGAAATACAAGAAGATTCACTTTAAGAGCTGAGTTTTTACTAAGAAAGGTAAAATGGAAATTGGACAATTATTGATGTAAATCAAACAGTAGGTTATTTCAATGCTGGCTTAGTTTTATTTATTTATTTATTTATTTATTTATTTATTTAATTTTTTTTTTTGCTAAGGGCAAAATGTGTGTGTGGATTGGGAGAAAAGCTGTTAACTGAGTAATCTGAGTAATTTTTCTCCCTATTATAGACCAGATCTTTTAGGGGGACTTTTAATCATGATCTTATTTTTTTAAGATTTTATTTATTTGACTGAGAGAGAGAGAGAGAGGTCTAGAGAGGGAACACATCAGGAGGAGAGGGAGAGGAGAAGCAGGCTTCCTGCTGAGCAGGGAGCCTAGGCTCCATCCTAGGACCCTGGATCATGACCTGAGCCCAAGGCAGCTGCTTAACAACTGAGCTACCCAGGTTCCTTTAATTATGATCTTAAAAAGAACATGTGAAATAAACTTAGGTTAAAAAAAACAAAAAAGAGTAAAGCCCTTAAAATACATGTTGAAAGGAAGGGTGAGACCAGAATTTGAGTTCTTTTTCTTGAGGAGGAGACTCAAACCATCCACACAAAGCATCCAGGAGATCTGGCAAACACACCCTTGCACGTTCCTTACACAAGACGCAGTTCTTCCATTCACTCATGGACTCATGTCTGTTGGCCACCCAAGCTCCCTGAAGACAGCTTATGGCACTGGATTGCATCAGCAAGGCATGATGGATGATCGGGGACATCACCAGGGAGGGAGTACTCTGCCTTTGGCTTGGTTTAGAGTCAGATGTGAAGGAAAGAAGAGCAGTAAATTTGGAAACTATGCTGGAAGACACTAAAATTTATTTTTAATCTCTGTAAGTACCAAAGAAGGAATAAAATCTGCAAATATGATGATGAGATGATTGCACTAATTTGTAAGGTAATTTATCAGAGCCCGAGAACTGGGAGTTCAGCTCTTCAGGCCTGGGAGGCACCTAGGAAAGACTGCTTTTTAACTTCCTCATTTGGGAGTTCTTAAATAGACCTCAAACTCTGATTTTACAAGTACAACTGGACAGGCAAAGAAAGTACAGTCTTCTTTATCTTCTGTTTTGTGGTCCCTCTAGATTTTGATGTGCTGTTGGAACAAAACCTCCTTAAATAGAAGGTTAAATAGAAATGAAAATGACTTAAAACACACAGCAAATAAATTTAATTAAGAATGTTAAAATCCAACAGCATCACAGAAACTTAAGTCAACACGTTTTGAAAGGATGTGCCACTTTTTTCTTTTTCTTTTTTTTTCCCTTTTTTTGTATGTGCCTATGCCACCCATTAATAAAACTGCATTTGGAGTTGGGAGCTGTGAAGAAAGAGATTTTTGTGAAGATGATTGTGGGAATTTAAAAAAAATTCTTGTGTTATCTTGTTACTATTTGTTCTTATATCTACTGGTGTTGCTGACTGCATTTTTGTGATAATGCCTACTTATTTTTAAGGAATTTTCAGTAGATAGTGCAGCTCTTGTCGAAGGTGAATAGAATCCTGACCAGCAGAATAGCTTATGCTTACAGAATTGAAGTTAAGGAGGGCATTTTGTAACTATTGTGATAATTAAAATAAATCAGTGATGATATGGTATATGTAAAACCCTGTGTTGGGTGTAATAGTGGATATAAAATTGCATTATTTATAGATCCTGGCAGTTACTGATTTGCAGTTCATGTGGAAGATAAAACATATACCCAAATAATTAGATTAGAAAGTATAAAATGAAAAGTAGCGTGAAAATAATATGGACGGTTTGGGCAATTCAGAGGACATGAGAAATTACTTGCCTGCGTGTGTGATGAAAGTAGGATCTCATTAGAGATGGGGAAGGGATTCAAGGCAAAAGAAGGCATGAACAAATTGCGATGCTAGAAATTTCAGAGTATGTATCAGAATGACTAAGAGATTCAGTTGGGCTGGAATAAAGGAGTCATTAAGAATAGTATATGGACAATGGAATACTATGCAGCCATCAAAAGAAATGAAATCTTGCCATTTGCGACAACGTGGATGGAACTAGAGCGTATCATGCTTAGCGAAATAAGTCAAGTGGAGAAAGACAACTATCATATGATCTCCTTGATATGAGGAAGTGGTGATGCAACATGGGGGGTTAAGGGGGTAGGAGAAGAATAAATGAAACAAGATGGGATTGGGAGGGAGACAAACCATAAGTGACTCTTAATCTCACAAAAGAAACAGGGTTGCTGGGGAGAGGGGGGTTGGGAGAAGGGGGGTGAGGTTATGGACATTGGGGAGGGTATGTGCTTTGGTGAGTGCTGTGAAGTGTGTAAACCTGGCGATTCACAGACCTGTACCCCTGGGGATAAAAATGTATTATATGTTTGTAAAAAATAAAAAAATAAAAATTACAAAAAAAAAGAATAGTATATGGGAAATAATGTTGGAAACAGGATGTGGGGCACATCATAGAGGTCTGAGAAAACTAGGAAGAAGTTAGTTTCGGTAATTAGCTAGGTAAGTAGCTCAATAAGAATTTTGATTAGGAAGAGTATACTGTAAAATGAATTATGACTGGGGAATACTTTTGAGGACAGAGAAGCCCATAGGAGGCCTTTCCGTATATCAGGGTGATAGCTGATAAGGAGTAAATTAAGACAGAGGAAGTACTAAAAAAGATGAGAGTTTTCTGGAAAGATACCACAGAAGTAGAATTTACAGAATTCATCTAAAACTTGGGTATGGAGAATAAGAAAAGAAAAAATGAGAGATGATACCAAACTATAAATCTTGGTACCTGGGAAGATGGCCACACAGAGTGGGAATGGAGAAGTCAAGAGGAGTAGCTGGTTTTGTGGAGAAGGGAAAAGGGTAGTGCAAATGGGACAGACAGCTGCACAAACAGATGGAAGTTTAGAAGAGAGATGACTTGCATTTCAGATTTGGAGACCATCTTCATAGAAGTGTTAGCTAAAGACAGAGGATTGAATAAATTTTCTAAGAGGGAGATAGTTGTAGAACAGAGGTGAAAATGGAATGAAAATTGGATCACAAGGACCTACATTTCAGGAGCTGAAGAAAGAAAGATGAAAGAAATTAGCAGAGTTGTAGGAGGAGACCCATAGAACTTTTTCTCATTGGAGGTCAAGGGAAAAGTAGACAAAAGGAAAAGGGTGATCACTAGATAAGAATGGGAAGATGGGCAAAAGACCATTGAATTGTGATATTTGTCCATTTAGGTTTCAAGTCCTCTGGATTTTTCACTTGAATGATTTTTTGAGGGGGCTTGGATCATTTGTAATGCATGTTTTCCCTAAGCTAGGCAGCTTGCTTTAACAATTTTCCCTAAAAGACACAATTTAAAACGTAATGTATAAAGTCTCATTTTCTTTTTTTTTTTAATTTTAAAGATTTTATTTATTTATTTGACAGAGTAGGCAGAGAGGCAGGCAGAGAGAGAGGAAGGGAAGCAGGCTCCCTGCCGAGCAGGGAGCCCGATGCGGGGCTCGATCCCAGGACCCTGAGATCATGACCTGAGCCGAAGGCAGTGGCTTAACCCACTGAGCCACCCAGGCGCCCCTAAAGTCTCATTTTCAACTACCTTACTAACAATTATATGCTAAGTTTTCTTATGGGCAGGCACTATACCAAGTTCTTTATATGCATTATCTTAATTTAATTTTATATGTATAAAAATTACTTGCATACTTATATAAATATATAAGTATTATACATACTTACATATTTATAAGTATGTTGTTTTATTCTGCCATTTGATGGATGGGCATGGAGAGGTTAAATAATTTGTCCAAAGTCATGATTGCTAAATGAACAAGCCTTTCTGTCTCCTGGTCTTTAGTCTTAATCATATTGTTTTCCTACTTCCATGTGCTTTCACACACAAATGAAAATGTATTTGTGACATTGGTAGGTAGGGCATTTTTATCAAGGTGCATTAGAATAGAAGGTGAAATGGCTTCTTTGATAATGTTTTTATATATATATATATATATATATATATATATATTTATTTATTTATAAATATATTTTCTTTTTTGGCCTTCCTTCATTTTTTTTTTTCACCCATATATATGAGCCAAATGTTTAGGTCATAATGGAAAAGTCTTAGATACATTATATTTTTATATCAAGATCCAGAAATAGCCAAGAGAGATTGGATATAATATGAGATATAGGACATTAAAAGAATAAGAAAAGCAGTTTACTACCGTGGTCTTTCAGAAATGTAACATCAAGTTCTCATTCACCACTTACCAAGTCCAAAAATATGTCACTTTGGGCTCACACAAAAGGACAGAAACCTTGTTATTAAGCTCTAAATAGTGAAGAAAACAGCAAATCTGTATGGCTGTAAAGAAGTTTAGAGTGAAGTAGGAAACAAAATAATAATGTGAATGATCTTCCATTTTAAAGAGAAGTAAGATATTTTTAGAAAAATCACATTTTGATTGAGTCTCTCGTCATAACTCATTTAAATGACTAGAGAGTTATTTGAATCTTATAATGATTTTTCACATAAAAAATCTGCTTCCCTATTGCTGCAACAGTGGACTTGACCATCCTGCCTGTTGAATTGGTTGGTTACTTGGGCAAATACTCACACCCGTCTAGAAATAGATTATTCAGAATATGAATTATTTTGGTTTCTTACTACCTATGCCACCATGTTGTTTGCCTTGTCTTAGTTTAGTGCTCTTAGTATTTCCATCAGAGGACAAAAGCATGAGGAAGATCTGGGAAGACTGGAGAGCAATCTTGCTTTGGTCATCATTCTTCAAGTAGGAGGGACTTAAAAATGGGCCATCTCTTTCCTCCTTTTCATTACTGAATCAAGAGTTGGCTATTATAATACTTTGGCAGTGTTCACCTGTTCTGAGTAGCCCATGTGGTTGATGCCCACTGCAATTCACATTTATACAATGTGATATTTCACTTGATAAAAATTATATTTCTCTGTTGCTTTGAGAGAAGTATAGCAGACTTATCCATTTAATATATTTGGGAAAGATGGAGTTGGGTGATGTAACTTTATTTCAAGTATTCACGGACAGAACATTTGTTGAGCGACTGACATTTGCCTGGGGCCGTAAATGCAAAGACATGGCCTCTGTCTTGAATAGCTTTGACTTAAGGTGTCTTGATCTGATGTATGAATATGCACAAATATGTAATTCTGTGTGCTTATGCTAATATCTTATATTAACTAAGCTTTTTATTTTGTGTCCTGTGCATTTGGCCTCCAAGTTGTGTTTAGAAAGAAGACCTTCATTGTGTGGGGATTTGGGGAAAGAAACTTGTGTGAATATTTGTGAAGAAACTGTTTGGAAGGCATTCTTTATCATTCCCTTCAACTTTATTTTAAAAATCAGTCTTAGTACTTATCAAACTCAACACCCAAAGAACAAATAATCCAATCAAGAAATGGGCAGAGGACATGAACAGACATTTCTGCAAAGAAGACATCCAGATGGCCAATAGACATTTGTAAAAGTGCTCCACATCACTCAGCATCAGGAAAATACAAATCAAAACCACAATGAGATATCACTTCATGCCAGTCAGTATGGCTAAAATTAACAAGTCAAGAAATGACAGATGCTGGCGAGGATGTGGAGAAAGGGGAACCCTTTTATACTATTGATGGGAATGCAAGATGGTGCAGCCACTCTGGAAAACAGCATGGAAATTCCTCAAAAAGTTGAATATAGAGCTACCCTATGACCCAGCAACCACACTACTGGGTATTTATCCTAAAGATGCAAATGTAGTGATCCAAAGGGGCACGTGCATCTGAATGTTTATAGCAGCAATGTTCACAATAGTCATATTATGGAAAGAACCTAGATGAATGGTTCATCCATCAACAGATGAATGGATAAAGAAGTGGTATATATGCACAATGGAATACTATGCAGCCATCAAAAGAAATGAAATCTTGCCTTTTTGCAATGATGTGGATGGAACTAGAGGGTATTATGCTGAGCAAAATAAGTCAACCAGAGAAAGACAATTATCATATGATCTCTCTGATATGAAGAATTTGAGAGGCAACATGGAGTGTTTGGGGGTAGGAAAGGAAAGAATGAAAAGATGGTATTGGGAGGGAGATAAACCATAAGAGACTCAATCTCACAAAACAAACTGAGGGTTGCTGGGGGGAGGGGGGTCAGGAGAGAGTGATTGGGTTATGGACATTGGGGATGGTATGTGCTATGGTGAGTGCTATGAAATGTGTAAGCATAATGATTCACAGACCTGTACCCCTAGGACTAATAATACATTATATGTTAATAAAAAATAAAAAAAGTTAAAAAAAATCAGTCTTAGAAATAACCTCTCAGCTAGAACTGGGCGTTTTTTTTTTTTTTTAAAGATTTTATTTATTTGACAGAGAGAGACAGTGAGAGAGGGAATACAAGCAGGGCGAGTGGGAGAGAGAGAAGCAGGCCTCCTGCTGAGCAGAGAGCCCGAAGCAGGACTCAATCCCAGGACCCTGAGATCTTGACCTGAGCTGAAGGCAGAGGCTTAGCGTGCTGAGCCACCCAGGTGCCCCAGAACTGGGCTTTCTTAATAAGCATTTGACATACATTGTTTCATTTTGTCGAGTGACTGATGGATCTCAATTTCTACTTTAGTGTTTGGTGAAAACTGATTTTGAACATTTAAAAAGTTAATAAATTCATATATAGATATATAAAACATTTTTATTTATTTGATAGAGAGAGATACAGCAAAAGAGGCATGGAGATGGAGAAGCAGGCTCCCTTCTGAGCCTGACACAGTGCTCCATCATGGCACCCTGGGATCATGACCTGAGCTGAAGGCAGATGCTTAACGACTGAGCCACCCAGGTGCCCCTATATTTTTAACACCTAGCCAAGTCCTTGTTCATGGTATTAGTGGAGCTATGTGGCTTTCTAGTATAAAATCAGGCAAAGGATAATGGACTGTTGGTTTTTTTTTAATCCCCTGGGACAAATATTTAATGTACTATTGAGAACCTATTATATCCAAAGATTTCAAACCCTTCAAAAATACTCTCCTTTATTTATATCCTATATTTATATTGCACTTTTGACTTTATTAAAGAATATATCTTGTTAATCACTCTTCAGAAACTCTTAAAGCTTAATAGAATTATTAAAAAATTATACTTATAAAAAGTATAAGTAATGAAATTTTAGAAAATATATTTTATAGTAGAATTTTGTTTTTTTGTATTAGTTCCATTAACTTAGATTATTAAAAAGTTGTCATATTTGTCTATGCCTGTATTTTTCTTCTTACATATATATAAAATCTGTGTAGTTTACCTAACAAAGGTCAATTGAGAAATTTTTTATATATTTAAATGTCAGTGCTTATAAGTAGTAACACTAAATAGTAAAAGTCATAGAAAATAATTAGAAGATATGGTAATTTATTTTTATTTTTTTTAAGATTATTTATTTATTTATTTGACAGAGAGAGATCACAAGTAGGCAGAGAGGCAGGCAAAGAGAGGAGAGGAGGAAGCAGGCTCCCTGCTGAGCAGAGAGCCCGACGCCGGACTCGATCCCAGGACCCTGAGATCACGACCTGAGCCGAAGGCAGCGGCTTAACCCACTGAGCCACCCAGGCACCCCAGAAGATATCGTAATTTAAATTAATTTATGTAATATAACTTGATGAAAATAATTTAAAATAAGTTACAGGTAAACTTTCTAGTAGCAAGTTTTTATTGAATGGGCAAATGATTTTCTAGCGTGATGTTGGGAATACAGTTCTCCCCCGATTTTGGACATGAATTGATGAAGTACTAAAATGCAGGGCAGGAAAGGAAGGCTAGACTGAAGAGCCCTTGGGTGAAAATCTATTATGTCTTTTCCATCTGCTTTATGCTGTTCACATTTTGCACTTCTCTATGTAAAGTCATTCAGCCACTGGAGGTCTCTGTTTCCCTGTGCAATTTTAGCAAATGGGTATGTGTCATTATTTATAAAAAGAACTCTTCCCATTAAAAAAAGTTGAATAAGAGAGGGTGATGGGCTACATTTCTATCTTTAATAGTTAGAAAATACATGTCATTCTAGATACTGCAGTAATAGCTTTCATTTAAATGGGCTAAGATTTGTGGTTATTAGTTTAGTGTATGAGATGGATATTCACATTCAGGAATTTTCAAGTAGCTTTGACTTCAGAGAATTGATAAATTTAGCACTAACTATAATTGATGAATTTATTTATCTCATTTTACATGTGGAAAAACTTTCGTATTTTTCTTCCAAAATAAAAACTGGGTAGAAAAATCCTTTTCCTAAAATAAAGGTTTGAACAAATTAAAAGAATATTTACCTACAAGTTATCTTTAAATATATTTCCAGCCTAATAAAAATTCTAGTTCAAACTATGTAAGGTTTGAAATATTGAAAATGTTAGTTTCTGGCAGCAATGCTTTCACAACCACAGACATTGATGTTGAAATTTAATTTCCATGTAAAAGTGAGACAGGGTGTATGGAACACAGGTGAAAAACTTGTATGTTCTGATGGAATTTCTAGATGGTAGGGTGGTGAGGATAGGCCAAAGATAAAAGAAGGGATGACTTAGCACAAATAAGATGCTGTGGAGACTCAACGATGGACGAGATCACGTCTTCACTGACAGTAGAAGAAAAAACTCTGTGTTGGCCCTGAGGTGAATGAGAATCTGATACACAAGTATTTGAGGGGAAAGGACTGGGAGAGTACAGAGTAGATTTGGGGAATAAGAGGTGGTACAGATTGATTGAAGGGTGAAGAATGTGACTTGCAGCAATGTTATTAGGGTTTCATAGATCAGCCTGAGGATTTTGTTTTAATTTAGAGGGACAAAGGAAAGAATAACATTTATAATTAATAAATATCTATTTTAAGCCATGCTCTGTGCCATTTACTTTGTTTATAGTAACAAACACTTTGTTCATAGGAGCTCCTCTAAATATTGCCATTTAAAGGATGAAGATGCAGAAGAATAGGGAAATGAAGTTGTATACCTAATGTATCAATTTTGTAGTCAAACTGAGTAAAGGAAGAGATATAACCTATTTCATCAAATCTAAAATAACATCAGGTAGGAAAAAGTGCTATCAAATTAAATGAGGACACACTATTGATTGTAATATATGCCATTATTTTAGAGATTTAAAAAAAATATATTATTATATTATTATTATCTTTAAGATTTTATTTATTTGAGAGAGAAAATTAGCAGGTGGGAGGGGCAGAGGGAGAAGCAGACTTCCTGTTGAGTAGGGAACCTGATGTGGGACCCTGAGATCATGACTTGAGCTGAAGACAGACACTTAGCCAACTGAGCCACCCAGGTGCCCTAAAATATAAATATCTTAAAGATTGTGTTTTTGAATTGAAGAAAAAGTTTATTTTCATGAAAACAGGAGTAAAAAAGAATGCTGGTCACCTTAAGTACAACTCAGGAAGAGTAAACCATGAGCAAAAAGCTCTTAGTTGTAAAAATAATTTGATATCTTTACATAATAACTTGTATTTATCAAAGTACTTTCACTTAAGAGTCACAAAAACTCTTTTTATTAATGTTTCTATTTGTAAACATGGAAAAGTAAGTTGTGGAATATGATGTGTGGCATATTCTTAGTTTTTAAGAAAATTGCATGTTATATAATATAATACATATTTTTTATTTGTAAAAGTTATATACTGTTTCACACACATTTGCATAGAAAAAATGTAAAAGGATAATAGCTGTATTAGTAGCTTCAATCAGAATAGGAGAGTGAGAAAGTGGAAAAAGAACAGTTTTACTTTATATAATTTCACATTGTTTGAGAGTGTTATAATAAACATGTATTATTTAAAATCCAATTCAGATTTTTCAAAATTAAAAAACAACAATAAAGACTCAGAGTTCAGAGAGTTTCTGTGATTTTATGAAGGTTATACTGGTAGTAAGTAGAATAGGAGGGAAGCACTCAGTCTTAAAAACTCCACACTCCCCACTTCTGTGGACACTGGGGGAAGTCAGCAATGGCCTACTCATTCAACAGAACACAGGAAAGGAGGCGTGGAAAGCAATTTTATTGGAAATTGGAACTTAAAAGTGAATTGATCCTTGGGGAGTTAATTGATTTCTTCAAGTAGTCATTGTAATGCAGCTGAAATAAATAAATATGGGTCCAAAGGACAGCCTTGAAGGAGAAAGTGCTCCATATGATGTGAATGGTTAAGGGTGTTAAAAAAAGAGAAATTATCCTATTTACATAGTCCATCTCAGAGTAATAGATGTTCATTGACTAGATGTGTGTGAAAGGTAAAGAAAGCTGGATCCTTTAGGGCAGTTTTAGCAAGGGTTCTTATTCAGAAGAGACACAACTTAGATCTCTCAAATACTTTTGAAAAGCTATTTAAATGTGTGTAAAACCAAGTGAAGAGATTTTAAAGGCAAATTCCATTTATCACACAAAGTATCTTAAAATACTTTCTTTATCCATCTCATAATACCTCAAATATTACTGTTTGGCCACTACTTCAGCCCCTATAATACTTTCTCAACACTTCCTAGTGTTCATTTTTCAAACTCAGTTTACATGGGCTCTTCCTCTTCTTTTTACCTCTTTCTATTCTTCTGGTTTATTTTCTCTAAGTAGAGTGGCTATTCATTAGCCACAACACACCAATAGCTAGGGAAACATATACCGAAACCTCCTTGGAAAGGAGGCTTCCTTGGAAGGAAGGCTTTGGAAATACTTACATAATCAGAATATACTGGGGTCCCGTGTGGCCCAGGGTCTGTGTCATATCACTGTCAAAGAAACAGCAGTCTGACTCTAGAAGCCAAGATAAATAGTGTTGATCTTTAAGTGGTTTTGAAAGAGCATAGTGCAGAGGTTTCATACAGCACTTTTTGTGGAAGGTTTCCTGAAAAATATTTCTACATCTCCCTTGCTCCCTCAAGTATCCCATTTGAGGCAAAGGTTAGGAATCCCCAATCATGGGAATTCATCAG
Source organism: Mustela nigripes (assembly GCF_022355385.1). Taxonomy (NCBI): domain Eukaryota; kingdom Metazoa; phylum Chordata; class Mammalia; order Carnivora; family Mustelidae; genus Mustela; species Mustela nigripes. Next base: position 34,801,922 of record NC_081561.1, on the reverse strand, counting down.
ATCGCCACTAGGGGAGGTGTTGAGGGAGTGTGAGAGTAGTTTGTGATCTGCCTGATAAAGGGTTCCTTCACAGCATTCTTTGATTCATTCCAAGGACAAGTGTTCAGAAGCCCCAGCTGGGGGCTGAGCACTGTGATAGGGACTAGGGACACTATAATAAATATGACATTTGTAGTCTGCTAAGGGGGTAAACGTCGAACATTGAAATTGAGATGAGTGCTATAATAATATCTTACATATATTGACTGCTAACTTTAAACAGGTATTATGTGAAAGGTTATATGTTTAATTTTAATTTAGTTGTCTAATATTTTCAAGAGACCAGTGTGATGAACACTGTATTTACCTCCATTCTACAAGTGGAGAAATTGGGTGTTATCTAATAACTCACCCAGGGTCACACATTTAATAAATGTTGGAGCCAGGATTTGAGACTAAGTTTGCCTCATTTCTGATCTGAAGTGCTTAGCCAAAGTTAAAGTGCTGTTGCTTTCTAGGAGAGAGGGAGGAGACAAAGAAATATGGTGCCATCATCAAAAGGAATTGAAAAGACTCTTGTCTTCACCATTCAGAAGCTGGGCTGCCTGCCAACAGCTGACCTCAGGGAATGAAAAAAACTGAAATTATGGAGGAAGACCCTTTGGAGCTCGGTCCCAGAGCATGCAGTTGAAGATCTGGCAGAGGCTGTGAAACAGACAGGCATCTTGGCCCATAATTTGGGAAATAAGGTAAGGAACATGAGCCTCAGTGAATGGAGGTCGAGTCTTGGGAGAGACACTGCGGCGACTATATGACCAAGCATTTAAAAGATTGGCATTTGGTAGGAGTCCCTATTTCTCTTTGAGATGTAATAAACTCAACAAAGTTGTGGCCTCAAATAGTCCTGGAGTAAAACACAACTCACTAGTGGTATGGGTAAGTACTTAGCCTTTCTGGACCTCAGTTTATTTATGGATATGATGAGTAATTTTGGGATTAAAACTAATAAGTCTAGGCAGTTCTAAAGATTGTGGTAATTTTTTTTTTTTTTTTTGCAAAAATTACTTGGCCCAGTAACAGGTGTAGAGTATACCCTGCAAAAAATGATGGGTATTATTGTTGCTGCAGGCTATTTGCAAATTACTTGCTTGCTATATTGTTTCCTATGAGCCAGATTTCTTTCTAGAGCCATCTCAGGAAGTAACCCAGGGAGTGTATGTACACCATGGCATTTCATCATCACAGCAAGTCTGTGGGAGGGGGGCATTATTAGTAATCCTTTTTTAGAGACAAGGATCCTGGGGTTCTGAGACTTAAGTCACTTGCCCACATGCTGGTCGATTTTGGTGGTCAATTTTGAACTCAGTTCTGTCTCCTGTGTTTGAAAGGAGATATTTTCAAGGAGGTCAGGTGGTCTTTTGGGTGGGCATTGTAGCAGCCAGAGCTTCTCCGTATACATTGGTGGCCTTCTTCCTGACCACTCTGGTTACCAGACTTTCCCTGATGCATGTCTGGGTCCCTTAGAGGAGCAGGATCACCCACTTTCAGGAGAAGGGAGGGGAGGTCTACTACCCAAGGGATGGGGCTTTTAATGCGTGGGAAGTATTTCATGCTCAATGGCTCATCTAAAAACTTTTAAAACACCCATGGGCCCTCAGGTCAAGTATTAGGAAAGGATGAATGTCTAGGGAGTGGCAAAAGCTTGGGGCAATTCAAAGCTTTCGGCATACTGAGAGCATCCAGCCACTCAGGCTCCATTTCTTCCTGGAAAGTTTTCTTTCTTTTTTCTTTTGGATACTCTATCTGACTGGGATTATCACATTTTGATTTTCTTGGAATACTTCAGAGCTTGATGGAAAATGGAAAGCTAGTTTGAACGTTCTTTCCCTTTTCAGGGACTTGGAGTCTTATTACTCTACGGTTTTAGCTTTCCGTGATTTGTTTTTTAATGTTGTGGTCTACATGGGACTAAAGAATGCATCAAGCTATCGTTTTGCTCTCCTGAGATTTCCGTTATTCTGGTTATTGTTTATAATTTTTAACTTACTCTATTTCCAAAAAATGCATTTGAGATGGTTTCCAATATGAAAAAAATATAATACAGTACAATTATAAAAAAGACTTTCAAATACAGATCTGAAGTTAAGTAGACGGTGATATATAGATATAGTGATTATCTAGGATAAGTAAGTTATTACATCTGAGGATTTAAATGTAACTTTGAGCTTCTTGGGAAATAAGGTAAGAGCAATATGATGGATTTTACAGCCTTTCTAAACTGAAAAAGTATACAAGTTGTTCCTGCTGGAGAGGATTTTTCCTGGACAAAAATTCTAGTAGAAGAAATGTGTTAGTTTGTATGGTATAGAAACATATGCAGGTATAGATAGACATTTGTCCTTATATACATATATAGAATATATGTACAGATTTACAAACATAAGCATGCATAATAGTTCTTGTGTTTTTGTATACCTAAATATGTATATCATACATACATGCATATTGTGGCAGGCAGACTAATGGCCACCCGAAAATGCGCACATCCTACTCCCTAGAATTTGCGAATATGTTAGATTAGGGAAATTAGGTTGCAGGTGGAATTAAGGTTGCTGAGATCTGACTTTAGAATAGGAAGATTATCTTGGATTATCTAAATTGGCCCAGTGTCATCAAAAGGGTGCTTAAAGTTGGAAGAGAGAGGGAGCAGAGGAGGTCAGAGTGTTGCAATATGAGAAGGAGTCATTCTGCTACCGGGGTTTCGAAGATGGAGGAAGAAGACCATGAGCCAAGGAATGTAGGACATCTCTGGAAACTAGAAAAGGCAAGAGAACTGACTCTCCCTTTGAGCTTCAAGAAAGGAATGCAGCCCTGCTGACACCCTGATTTTAGCTTAGCAAGAGCCATATCAGTCTTCTGACCTATACAACTGAAAGATCATAAATTTGTATTAAGCTACTACATTTTTGGTCATTAGTTACAGCAGCAGTAGAAAACTAATGTACACATATGTGTGCATGTGCACATACACAGAAAGGCACACACAGAGAGAAATACACACACACACAAATAAAACAGGAAGAAGAAGAGAGAAAGAGGAGAGAGAAGAAAGAGAAAAGAAATCAGTGAAAATATTTTATAGAGAATGAAGATACAGCTGCTTCCGTACCTTGATTGCAAAAATGCAATGTATAAATACGACCAATTTCTTGACTCTTGGATATCTAATAGGGTTTCTAGCTTTTGTCCAGATGTAGCAGACCTCTTGATTTTATTTCTTTTCAAAATTTGTTACCAACAGTGATGTGCCGAAGACTCTTTCTCCCAGGTCCTGAAAGCCTACTTGGGACCATCTCTTATTCATGCCTTTCTCATACCTGTAGAAAGAATTAGGCAATGGTAGGAGTACTTACATTCTGAAATTGAACATAAATCAGGGATTTTTCCTCATGAGAGCTGGTTGTTAAACATTTACTGGTATATCACTGCTTTCACAGATTTACCCATTTTAGTAAGTGGCATGACCATGTACCCAGTTGCTGAAAACCTTTGGGTCATCTTTGGTTTGTCTTTCCCTTATTGCCCATATCTAATCAATGATTGGTCTTGCAAATCAATTATCTGGTATACCTCTAAATCATACCCACTTTTTTCTATCTCCATGGTAAGTCACGCTCTAGTCTAGATTACTAGTACCATATTGCCTGGGTCATTGCAATGGATTTGTAAAGGACCTCCTGGATACCACTGTTGTTCCTCTACCATCTTTTTTTTTTTTTTAAAGATTTTATTTATTTACTTTTTCCAGCTTTTAAAAGTAGATCATATCATGTCATATCACTACTTATAACCCTCCACTATCCTTAGAGTAAAAGCCAAGCTCTTTAACTCCAGCCTACAGTGACTTTCCTTCTTTGCCTCAATGTACTTTTCAGTTTCCTCTTGTATGCTCTCCAACTCTCTCCCTGTGTTTTGACCACATTGTTCTTTCTGTTCCTTAACTCACCAAGCTTATTTCTGTCTTAAGGCCTTTGCCGTTAGAGTTCCCTTTGCCATTAATACCCCTCTCCTTACCCCCAGTTCTCTGTATGGCTGCCTCCTTCCTGTCATTCAGGACTTGGCTGAAATATCTCCGCCTCCGTGAGACTTTTCTTGATGAATCAGTGTAGTCTTTAACATTTCTATAATATCATTCTGTATCATTTCACTTTAGCACATGTTCCTACCCACTGTTTCTTGTTCATTTATAGTACCTGGCACATAGTAGGCCCTTAATAATTACATGTGGATAGAATGAATCAATTTAGAGTGTTTAAAACATTGGCTCACAAAATATGTTCCATAGACAACTTCCATCCTGTCTGGGTCTTGTGGCAGAGTGTGCCTGGTAAAACCTGTCAACCCTGGCTTGGGAAAAGAAAGTAGAAAATGGTCAGAGTGGCAGAAATGTAAGTTAGAAGGTCAAAGAGCCAAGAGAACTTAGGTAAGAATATCACAGTTTTAGTCAATGGTCTCTAAGTGTCAGATACGAGGATAAGGGTGGTGACTAAGAAGCTCTGACCTAGAAGCAAGACAGGCATGGAGGCAGAATGAGTGGGTCAGTCCTGCGTCCAGACAGGCAGGGCACTAGCACTGGGGCTTAGGTAATCCCTCCCCGGACCGTCAGATGGTGCTAACCTGTCCTGTGCTCTTTCTGAAGCCCTCCTTCAGCCTTGACTTTGCTCATCATGAAGCCTCGCTTTCATATATCAGATATGACAACCAGATTTCCCCCTTTGAGAAGTTTCAGGAGAGATAAATACTCTACCACTAGAGTTCATGGCTTTTCCCACAATAGAGTGGTAGTTAGAAAGCTTTTTTTTTTTTTTTAATTGTTACATTAATGATTTTCTAAACAGAACTCTCTAAGAATGACTATTCTTACCCTCATAGATTCCTATCGTAGAAAGGGCCTTCCTTTATCAATTATTTTAACAGTCTCCTTATTTTACAGAGCTTATTTGACCTGCTCAAGGTCACAAAGGTAGTGGCAGACTCAAGATTAAAATCTGTAGTTCCTGACTTCATGACTATTTAATTTGAAGTCAGAATTGGCTTTAAACTGTCATCTGAAAAGTAAGAAAGACCAAGTAAATAAGTTGCCATCAAGATCAGGGGTTTATTAAACAAAAGCAAAACACTCCAGATAACTTTTGGAGTAGGTACAGCTTAGCCCCTCTCTTCTTATCCTTCTGACTTACAAACAGCAATGACTAATGATATTCTGAATGATGGTCATGGGGCCAGGAAAGATCCTGAGAGTTTGAATCAAGTATAGATTAGATTCTGGTAGATACCATTTTTGTTATAGCATATTATATTATTTTCTAAATCTTTGGGCATTTGTAGTATCTGGTTACTATGTAAGATTTAACTGGATACTTCATTAGCCAGATGTCCCTGTTTTCTGACTACTTGGGGTAAAGAGAACATGGTTGCACTTTTAACAAATTAAAAAAAAAAGATTTTATTTATTTATGAGAGAAGAGAGAGAGAGAGAGCAAGCACATGAGTAGTGGGGAGGGGCAGAGGGAAAAGCGGGCTCCCCACTGAGCAGGGAACCCAGTGCAGGCTCTGTCCATGACCTGGCCGAAGGGAGACTTATAACTGACTGAGCCACCCAAGTGCCCCTACTTCTAACAATTTTTGTTAGGATTATACAATCCTTACTCTTAGACTCTACCTCTGTAATCCAATGGTTTTAGTTTATTTTCATTCTTTGAGAAGAGGAATTGTTTATAACACACCTGGCTTATAGCGGATATGGGGTCCTGAGGATGGAAAAACCTCAAACCATTCATATAAAACAACCAGAACAGGACACATATATAATAAGGACTCCATTATATGATGGTGGTACCAATATGGTAATAGTAATTTTCTTCTCCAAGTTAAATGTCAGAGAGTTTGGTGGGAAAATCCCATTTCCTCAGCCATTCTCTTCCAGTCTTCCTTTTTAATCTTCCAATTGCCTTTTGATAATCTCTCTTTTTTGAGAGTTAAAGTCTTGCAAGCTCTTATTAATTAGGTGGGTTCAGAGCATGAGAGTGTACCTTTAAGCCAGAGAATTGCTTTCTGAGGTTGGCAATTTAATAGCATTTTTGCATGTTAAAAAAGTCGTTGAATTGTGCTACATACAAAGGACTGTTTTCCGGCAGTTTACACCCCAGTCAGTGTTCTCCTAGGATGGTTGGAGACTTCTTTGATTTTGATAAATTCAAAGCAAAAGGGCATTTTCTTGTTTCCTTTGCCAATTTCCCCAGCTGGCAGTGCCTTATAAAAAAGAGGAAGTTCCATGATAATGGAACTAAAAATTTGGGCATTTTGCCACATTAGGAGGGAGGATACTTCCGGTGCTGTTTAGCTGCTGAGTCATTCTTGTGGTTGTTTCAATAGCATTCAAAGTTGAATTATAGCAGATGAGAAAAGAAAAATCCTCTCAGGATAAGAAGAAAAAATATGTTTTATAAACATGACCTTTGGCATATTAAAAATGCAGAATGCTTAATTTTTACAACGTTATATCTCTTACTGTTCAAAATAATTTGATATGTAGGTAATTAGGGGAGATAAAATAGAGGATAGATTGCCAGCTGTTATTTTCTTTGGCTTTATGTGGTAATAGGTGGAAAATATTCACGAGTATTATAAATGAAAGGCAATCAAATACTGGGTAGATGAAGCCAAAGGAGGGAGATGATTAAATATGGGTAGAAACCAGTGTATAACTGCTGGTAATTATTTATTTGCATTTTGCCTGGTGGCTTCCTCTCTCTAGATCTTGTGGTCAGAACTTCATTCCAATCACTATTAATACTTTAGGGTCTCATTGATTTACAAAGTAAACCTTTTTGGCATGCAAATTGTATTTCAAGGCACTGGATTGGGTACTGTGGAAATAATCGCAGAAGCGTCAGACAAAATCTCTGCCCCCTGGAACTTACAGTCTAGTGGAGAAGCAGATATGGCACAAGTGATTATGAATGTGATGGGTAGTTCTCAGAAATTCAGAGTGTTATGGACTCAAATAACCAGACAACCTTATCTAGTTTGGTAAGAGAGAGGTTTGTATATGGAAGTGACATTCAGATTAAGAAAGCAAAAATTAGTGGGGGTTAGCTGAATGAAGTGGGGTGTGTATTCACGTGTGAGAGAGACACAGAGAGATAGGGTGCTGGGTCAGGAAGGCAAGAATGAGTTACCAAAATTCCAGGCAGAGGAAGCTGCATGTGTGGGAACGTAGATGTGGCTGGAGCTCAGTGAGTGGGGAAGTGAGGGTGGAGAGATGAAGCTACAGAGATAAGCATGAAACAGATCAGTCAGGGTCACACCAAAGATCCATGCTTTGGCATGAGGGCAGTGGGGAATGAACCCAGGAGGGGGGTTATGATTAGTGTCAGTTGTCAGCTGGCAAGGGTGGAGGTGAGAGCACAGTCCATGACCTGTTGTAGAAATCTAGATGAGTGGGCATTCCGGACTCTTCCTCCAGGCTCAGTCCCTTCCAGCCATCCTTTGGGATGTTTCCATCATTCGTCCTCTCCTCTTTCATTTCTAGTATGTTTGCGAAAGACAACTTCTCTCTTCCCCAGGTCTTTCCCATCTATACTCTGCTTGTAAACCACGGGCAAACACATTCTCTAAAGCACCAAAGATATATATATATGTTTTTCTCTTTTGAAAACCCGCAGATGCCTCTCGGATGAACCCAAATACCCTGGGTGCGTGCTTCCCGCTTCTTTTCACTCCCAGCGCTCCAGCTCTCAGGTGGGCAGCTCAGCCTCCTTGTTGGCTTCCCAGCGCTCCCTGCACCGCTCCTGCTGTGCTCTTTCCTCTTCCACCACCTGGAGTGCCTTTCTTTCTCTTCCAACTTTACTGAATCTCATCTGATCTCAATAAAGTCCTCATTTCTCTGGGAAGCCCCAGATTTCATCTTCCTTCTTAATTACACATTCCAGGAAACCCAATGCAATGAATTGTCTTCACCACCACTACCATCACCATCTTTAATGGTTACTCATGGTTTCAGGTATGTTTCTTGGCTGAACAATTGTTGTTATGGACTGAAGGAAGAGTTGAGTGGTCTCAAATTCATATGTTGAAACCTTGCCTTCCAATGTGATGGCATTAGGAGATGTGGCCTTTGGGAGGTAATTAGGATGAGATGAGGTCAAAGCAGAGCCTTCATGCATGGATTAATGCCCTTATTAGGGGTAAAAAGAGAGTTTGTTGTGCTCAGCTGTGTGAAGAGGTCTGCATCTGCAGGCTAAAAACTGCACCCACCAGAGCTTGACCATGCCGGCACCCTTCTCTTGGACTCCCAGTCTCCAGAACTGTGAAAAATAAATGTCTATAGTGTGTAAGGCACCCAGCCTGTGGTAATTTATTATAGCAGCCTAAATTAAGACAATTGGATTATTTCTACTACAGACACAAAATACACAATAAGAGATGAGGATATTGCTTTTATCAAGAGTATTACTCCGCCAGCATTTTAGAATAATAAAAAATATCATGTAGGCATATTTATGGCTTTTAAACTATCATTTTAGGTAAAAATTGGCTTTTTTCTAAAATACGATTTCATTTTAAAATGAATTATTTACATGTACCTAGTTAAGTGCATTTTCTTTGGGGAGTAAATAACTTCTTAAAAACAAAATGATGAGGGACACCTGGGTGGCTCAGTGGATTAAGCCTCTGCCTTCAGCTCAGGTCATGATCTCACAGTCCTGGGATGGAGCCCTGTGTCAGGCTCTCTGCTCAGTGGGGAGCCTGCTCCCTCCCACGCCACCCCGCCTGCCTCTCTGCCTCCTTGTGATTTCTGTCAAATAAATAAATAAGATCTTAAAAAAAATGAATATATTATGCAAATTGCTTTAGTACCAATGAATAAATTCTTTTCATATTTTGGAAAGAAGAGTCTGTGATAATGAAGATATTTTATGGAAGTGTTTTATAACTATCTCGTGTTTATAAGTGAATTAAATTCCTCTTCCCTTCAGTATAAATATTATTGCAGAACAGAAGAAATATTCTGTGCTAGGATGTTCCTTACAGCTCTACCTATACTGTGTTGAACTTAGAAAATCATGTGCTGTGTTAAATCAGAGTCTGCCTTATCATTTTGATTGGTAGTGACTTTCTGAGCTACCTTGTGTTTATTCATTGAAGTACATCAAGGTTATTACATGATGATGATTATCGTCTATCTCCTCAAAGCCTAGATAGAACTCTATTCAACTTGCAGGTTTATATTATCCGATTTGAAATACAAAAACAGGTTTGAAAAATCTACTCATTCATTACTTGAACAAATATCTATTTTGTGATTAAAGGATGTCACATACTATATTAATTCCTAGAAAATCCCCAAACTTAATGTGCTTTGTTTAGGTGGAAATGAAGGAAGGATGACCAGCAATTACAGCATAGAACATGCACATATTGTGATAGGTGGAGACAGAAGAGCTCTAATGTGCTCTAGAGTACACTGAACCCAGGCTTTGTCTGGTATTTTTGTTGCAACAGTTTGTTGCATAACTAATTGGCTATAAGGCAATTTTGTTGTAAAATATAAAAACCACAAAAAACGGGGCATTCATTAAAAAGGACATAATGAATCATGAAAAACAAATAAGAAAATTAAAAAGATTTGTGAATTACAAAATATTTGAATACATTTAAAATGTGTTTAGATTCATTGTCATACTCTGCAAACAACTTATTTTATTTTGTGGATTGTAACTAAACACTTGTCTTCAAAGTGTTTCATTCATAATATTATACATTTTTTTTTTTTTTTGCTTGTTGATTGTCTCCTTATTCAGCATCTCACTTTTTCTTTTTTTGCTAAATTTTCTTTGTTCATTAGGAGAGGTGTCATTTTCCAAATACTTGGATGTGTCCTTGTAACTCAGCATTGTATTGTGTTGTGAAAGCCTTCTACACTCTTCTTAGCATATTGCCACATGTCCCTTGATAGATGTTCCAAAGTTCTGTGGGAAATGTGGATTCAAGACTCTGCACCACTGTATAGACCATTAGGAGGGCTAAGGTTTAATAATATAAAATGGGAGTACTGTGTCAATGGAGAAATGACACCAAACTGTCAGCTAGTTGATGAAACCAACAAACTCTCAACCAGTTAATTGATTGCTAATTGATGGCAGAATTGCCTTACAGGTAATTAATTATGAAGCAAAAATGCTTGTGGTGGAAATGCTTGCCACAAAAATCCTTATAGGGAAACTACCTAGAACCAACCTGAGCATTAGGGAAGACTTCTAGAAGAAGATGAACACACTGAGGTATTATCCAGAAAGGACAGCAGGCGCTCAAAGTCCTGTGGGGAGAGAATATTCTTACAGTTCAGAGATGGGGAGGTGGGGGCAGGGATAGGGGAAATACAAAGTTGAAGGAATATAGGTTCCAAGGGTGTTCTGTATGGAGCCATGTTGGAGAAGTTTGGAACTTTAAGGTGAAGAGAAACATTCCCCAGTGAAGCTTTCTTTTCTGGTTTTTTTTTTCCCTCTGCTTTAAGAAAGATTTTTAACCTTCAAGTTAACCAGCCAATATTTTTAGAATACAGAGCTTGTTTATTCTTTATATCAATAGGGTTAGGGATTTTTCCCCTTTCCAGCTTCTTAGGGATATTTATCTATCTATTTATTTATTTATTTTTTAACATGGGCATGCACTGCAGTTAGAGTGAAAGAGTTATGGAGCCCAGTTGCTGGGAGGGAGTACTTCTGCAGTAAGACTTTCTCCTCTGAAAAGAGTATTTCTATATTCTGTAGAATAGAACTATAGAAGACTTGTTTATGTGGAGTTGGAATTCTCTTTAATAAGACAAGAAATGTGATATGTTGAGGGGAATGGGACGTAGTGGGTGTTATAATGCCTGGAGAATCTGAAATCTTGTTAGCTGCTTTAAAAAGAATTCTCAAGCCAATTGTTGGTAATCATAATTAGATATTTTCCCTACCATTTTTCATTATTAGTGATTCAAGTCCCTTACCATTACCTGCAGAGATAGAGGAAAACGAAGAAGGATCTGAACAGCCACCAGGAAGCTTTGCCTTCTTTCTTACCCGAATAGCCAAAATTTGAAGAACCCTGGTTTGATCTGAGGAGCTCTTTAACTGTTTCCAAAGGACCATCAAGTCCAATTTGTTTGGAGAGATGGAGTAACTGAGACAAGCTCCAAACTTCCTTCTAGGGATTTAGAATATAGAATGCTTATTTTAGGAAAAAAATCCTGCCAAGTTTTCTTTTTTCTTCCTTCTTAATGTTGATGTAGATTTAAGCTTTGGCTTCTCAATATATATTTGAAGTGACTGTCCGTATGGAATACCATCCAGTAGAAGAAAAAGTATTTCCAGATGCTGTTTTTTTTTCTTTTCTTTTCTTTCTTTCTTTTTTTTTTTTTTTTTTGGTGACCAAATGTTAGTCTTGGCAGAAACAGAGGGATTTTGCTACCTGACATTGCAGCTTCCCAGAGTGACTGCCTGCTTCTGCCATCACAGCAGACAAAGCAGGCGGCAGGAGGCCATATCCCTGTAGCTTTTTCTCTTCATTTTCCATCTCACAGACTCCTGAGCCTTATGGTTGGGAAGCCAGTGTCTTTCCTGAGCTTTGGGTGGTCTTCATATCTTCCTCCTTCACTGTTACAAGAAACTACCCTCATGAATGGGAAGGGGTCTGGTGAGAGATGCACAGTTTGACTGTAGGTGAGGTAACTGATTTTACTTAACAACCTCTGGGCTTCCAGAAGCACTATCCCTTACGGCCATGCAGAGTTGAAATTGAGGCAACACTCTGTAGGATGTGTTGTCCAAACTCCTGGAAGGAAGTCTTTGGCCTGGGAGGTTACTAGTCCTTGACCAGGTTTTTCTTGCTATGTCCTTTATTATGAGATTCGATTTTTCTACTTCCTTTCATATAAAGATAGTAGTAGGAAATGGTAGAAATTTGTTTTTTTAAAATTAAATTCTAGAGAAACAAAGCTGGCAATTATTTGGGTCAGTATTTTTAAAAACTAGCAAGAACTATGAAGTGTCTGAGATTTTATTGTACTTGCAAGCTAAAATGTTAATATGTTACAGTTTCATGGGTCCTGATAGAAGATAAGAGACTCCTGAGTTAGAGACAAAGGACTTTATTTTCATGGTATAGTGAACAGCATGGGCATCAGCATATTTTCATCCATTCTCTGAGTCCTCAGGGCAATACAAAGAGGGCCAGATGGCACTAACTCGCTCAATGAGTAGTATTAGAAAAGAGGAACCCTGAGTTATTTTATGGAACTTGAATTTTCTCTAATGGACCATAAACATGCCTGCCCTGTGGTCAGAAGAGAGATCATGCCACATATTCCTCAAAACTAGTTGCTACATATTCATTCTTGAAAAGAGTCTGAGACATTTGAGGCAGTAAGTGTCACATGTAGAAGAACAAAGAACCATGACAAGTTTTTTCTCAACAAACATAATTTTTCTAGTTGGTCAAATATGTAAGTCTGGAAACTACTGAATTAGATGTAATTCCAGAGAATAAGGAGAAAAGAAAGAAAAAGTAAGGGAGCAAGCAAAAAAAAAGAGAGGACAGTTATTTTGTCAAAGTGTGTGTAGGTGACAAAAATCCTTCCTGAGGTTCTATATCTGATTCCTAAGTAATTAACCAGCTCTTAAAGTTAGCTTTATATTCTGTGTCCTATTAATAGGAATAATGGCCTTAATTATTTTTCAACCATTAATTTATCACTGTAATTGATTCTGAAGTGTAGTCTGTAATAGTGTAAAAGTTTTGGATCATGTCATCTTTGTTGAATGAGTGGCTTTGTACTACTAGATAATATTAGCATTTTAGAAAAGGCATGATAATTTTACATTTTTGTGAAGTGTTATTGACATTTTCAATATTTCTGTGAAAGAGTGGATATGAGTCTTCGGGAAAGAAAATAGGCCCCTTACTACAAGCAGCTTTCATGAAGTCGTCTTCTATGTAGCTACTCTGCTTTCTTAATATTAAGATTTCAGTTTTGTTAGGATTGAATCCAGTCAGAAATAGTTGTGTGTTTCCAAAGAATACAGGCTAAGGAAGGTTATGGGTCCTGAGTACATGTCAGACCTACTTGCTTGAAGAAAGAGGAAACTTCTGTAGAAGCTAAAAAAAAAAAAAGACTTCAGGCATTTGGGAAGGAAGTTTTTTTTAAAGAAAAATTTCCAGGAAGCATTTTCAAGAAGATACTAGATTATACATTCTGAAGCTTTAGGTGAGTTTTGAATACCTGATTAATCTGTTGAGATTTTGGGATTTCTGAATTACTTTGGTAAATGGGTACAATACAGATTTTCAATAGTAAAGTTTCAAAAAGTCTTTATGACAGAGTATTTAAGAAGTCCCAGTAATATGACAAGTAATGGGTAAGAGACATAAAGAACATACTTTCCATTCTTTTGGGAGCAAATAGCCATGAGCTACAAACCAGAAAAATAACAGTTAAATGAAATGTTTGCATCTTGTATTCAAAGAAGTGGGTTAGGGAGAAAGAAGGACAGAAGCAAAGCTGTGCTGGTTTTCCAAAGGGAATTATTCTGTTTGATGGCTCTCTGCCAAACCATGTGATCATAGTGCATCTTTTTATCAAATGGGAAGCTACACACCGCGATTTACTGTTAATCACAGCACCATTTAAAGAAATGAAAGCAGCATTGACCTGAAAACATTGGTGGGACTAGTGGCATTATGGCTCGTGAGGCAAAAGATGGGGAAAGAGAGATTAAGCATGTAAAAGAACCAGACAGTAAGAGTCTGTTTTTTTCCTAACACCAAGGTATGTTTGTGAGAAAGTGGCAAATACATTCTGAGTACACTTTTGAAAATTAGGACACTTTTTTGAAATATGTAACATAACTGCTGTTCCCTTAATGTGAATACATTACAGAAGTGATGGTAGCATATGGACTGGTTTGCTTGTGGTGACAGTGGAATGAAATTCTATGGGAAACGGGTGGGTAGGAGAAGAGACAACATGCTTCCTAACTTCCTGCCTGCTATGACTCAGCCTCAGCTGACTGGGACCAGGCTTGAGTTGGTTGAAAGACTCTCAGCACAATGGCGTTGGCCCTATTCTCCAGTATCTATAGTGTGTGGGTGTTTGGGTATGTAAGTTGAAAGGTTTTTCTCTTTCCTTATTCCAGTGACCCAAAAGGAGTTAGCATGGAATTTTCAGTGAAATACCATTGTGCTTTTGATGGGAAGAATAAGGAATTACTAGCAAAACCATTCTATAGAAACTTCTTGATGAGGTACATGGTTTCATTCTTTCCTCTCCAGTCATGCTGGTGGGTAAATACCAGATTTATAGTGTCTGCCAAGGGATAACCCAACTCCTGGAACTCCTGATCAGCATCAGGATGAGACCAATGGGAAATGGAAATGGTCATATACCCTGACCCAGCACCCTAGCTGAGCTCTTTGGTGTACGGACTGGCTCTTGTCTGGGTCTCTATTGGCTTACTCTGGAATAAACAGAGAAACACTGGAGTTAGAAGACCAGTGTTTGAAAATGGGCAGGTTGCTGCCTGCTTTCTGAGCCTTGTGCTGAAGGGGAAATTGGTGCTCTGGAGGCCCAATAGGCTAAATTATTTAGCACAGTAGAGTTTCTACTGGAACTATACACATTTCTAAATCCAGTGACTCATATCTAATGCAAACTTCGATCCATTCTCAAGAACACAGTACATACTCAGTACGTGTCTGATGATTGGATGAATGAATAATGTCTCTTTCACTGGTGGATCTTGTGCTACAGTAAATGGTTGGTCAAAGATATAGGGATTTGGGTTTCTGATCAAATTTCTGTCCATTAGAAATATAATAGATGGCTATCTAGTCCTAGAAAACCCATAACATACCTATGAGCATGTCTCTATAAAACTGGTTATATGAACAATCAGATTACTGTCAGAAATAGAACATTCCAGGCCAAGTCAACTCCAGCTCTATTTCATATCTGAATTTATTTCAGGATAGTCATGATGATTTCCTTTTTTTTTTTTTTTTAAGAATTTATTTATTTGACAGAGAGACATAGTGAGAGAGGGAACTGAAGCAGGGGGAGTGGGAGAGGCAGGCCTCCTGCTGAGCAGAGAGCCAGATGTGGGGCTCAAACCCAGGACCCTGGGATCATGACCCAAGTTGAAGGCAGATGTTTAACAACTGAGCCACCCAGGTGCCGCAATCATGATGATTTTTAATTTGATCTAAGGCTTCTTGATCCTTTCTAGATTCCAGTAGGGGAAATACAATTGATTTTTACCATTGTCTTTTATCGGATATTCTTGAGACATTTATAATTGATCAAGTCTAGGATGAGAAGACATAATCTGTCTTTACTGGGCACTTAACATATACCTGGGCACTGTGGCAAATTATGAGGAACCAGGAGGACTGTTTTATGATTTCTACCTTTAAGAGCTCCCAGTCTGATGGGGGAAAGAAGCAGGGCAACAGATAATATATGTGTTTACTAAAAATTTTTATCAGTAATGCTCAATTCGAGGCATTGTAGCATAAAACCCCTGGACTGTGAATAACCCAATGCATTGATTGGTAAACAATCAATGTGGCTATAAATTTTATAAATAAATAAACCAGTATGGCTATACTGTGGAAGGTCAATAGAGACTTGCTCAGTGAGTGAACGAAGTCATGCTAGGGTGCAAGCTTAGTAGCACAAAACCATAATAAAGAAAAGGTAACACACTGGAGGAAAACCAAAGTAAAGACCAGTAACTAGTGACATTGAGCAATGCTGTAAAGCACAGTTTTGTTGCAAAAATCAAACATTAAATAAAATATCTCTGCATCGGAAATAAAGTCAAAGATCTCATACATTGAAATGACACAGCCCCAGTGTTTGTATTGTTTTTTTTTAATTATTTAATTAATTAATTATTTATTTATTAAAGAGAGAAACCTTTCATATTTTCTCCTGAGGAATCAAAGTAGTTTATTTGATCTTTGGAATATCTGAATTTGCTTTTGGGGAGTTAATTTTTTTTTTTATGAGGTGTGAAATAAACAGAAGAAATAACTCTTCCAAAAGACACATTCTTGTTTATTAATTTAGGAAGTTGTATTTCAAACAAGTTAGAACATCTATCATTTTCAACAGCTGCTAAACATGTAAATTGCTTTCTGTAGCATAAGGAATGTTTTCCATTTCAAAGATGGAGCAACAGGTTTTTCTTTAAAAGCATTTTTCTTGATTACAGGTCTGGTTTCTTCCGCCTCAGGTCCTAGGATTTTCTGACAGCTTGGTGATAAAGGTTATTTCCCCCAGAAATTGCCATAAACTTGGAATGGAAAGATTGGCCTTTTGACCAAACTCTCTCAGAAAAACCATTTGGTAGGAAAACTTACTGACCCTTTTATATGTTGTGTTCAGACTTTCTTACCTTAAAATGTCTCTGGAACAATCAGCTCATGGCATAGTTTCTAGGTTCATCTGCTTAGGGAGCTACTGATGCCAGAAAAAGTAGTTTTGCTTTTAAAAATTAAACGTGCATTATTGTGGGCCAAATGTACTGGCAAAGAGTGTTTTCAAGGATATGATGTACAGGTTTCTGGGGTGGAAGTAAGGGATGAGGACTGGTGCGCTCTTGTAACAAATGATAACATTGGCAACATTTACGTTTGCAGGACATTGATCAGAAATCATCAAATAGTCCATTAGAAGAAAGTGGGAAGATGGTTACTCTTATGAGACAACTAACAGATGCAAGGGAAAAGAAAATGTCTGTTGTGTTTTTGTTTTTTTAAAACCTGGATTTGAATTTCATTGGAAAATGCTGGCTGCAATTCCGTGCCTTTGGTAAATGTTGGGACATCCTGAAAAGTAGAGAGATATTCACTTGCTCAATTTGCAGATAATACTTGTGAAGTATGAGACAAAAACAATAAATGAGAGTTTACAGTGTTAAAAGTAATGACTGTTATAGTAATAGCTTCAGTGACCTGGAGCTCTAATAGTAAGTTGTGGACTTACTAGGTGATTTTTAGAAAAAAATGAGGTAACATTAAAAGCAGCGGGGAACTCTCCTTGATGCATTTATATATTCCCTTAGACATTCAGTGATCTGACAAATATTTATGATGTCTACAATATGCCAGGTACGGTTCTTGGCACCTGGAGAAATAGCAGTGAGCAAAGAGACAGGCTTACATTCTTGTTTTTTATTTTCTTTTGACACAAGTAAAGAAAAAGCGTATACCCATGCACATAGAGTGAACGCTTCTATGAAGAAAAAGCTAGTAAAGGGAACGGAGAATGCCAGGGGAGGTTGAGTCTGAGAGGATGTGAGAGGATTTGTTCGTGGTTAGGAGTTCCAGAGAGAAGGAAAGGGAACAGTTATAAAGGACAGGAATCCATTGGGTGTTGGGAAATGCTTTTTATTTTTTTTTTTTTTTTTTTAATAATTTTTTATTTTTTATAAA
>NC_081561.1:34776560-34784302 GCF_022355385.1 Mustela nigripes | reverse complement strand
TTTTTTTTTTTTTTTTTTTTTTTTTAATAATTTTTTATTTTTTATAAACATATATTTTATCCCCAGGGGTACAGGTCTGTGAATCACCAGGTTTACACACTTCACAGCACTCACCAAAGGATAAACGTATTCTTAATCCCATTTTATCTATTTCACCCATTCCTCCACCTGCTTCCCCTCTGGCAACCACCAGTTTGTCCTCTGTATTTAATAGCCTGTTTTTTTCTTGTCTCTTTTTTTTTTTTTTTCTTTCTTTTTTTTTTAATTTTTTATTTTTGATAAACATATATTTTTATCCCCAGGAGTACAGGTCTGTGAATGCTTTTAATGAGATGGGGAGCCTGAAAAGGAGAAGGGTAGGAAGTCAAAAGTTCCTGCTGGTCTGTTAAGTTGGAAATACCTATTAAATATTCAAATGAAGATGTTGAGTTGGCCATTGGATAGCCAGTCACCTTGGTGCTCAGGGAGAAGTCTGGGAGTCAGGGTTCCTTCCATCAGTTTGGGAGTCATGGGCATATTCATGGTATTTGTATCCCAGAATTGGACAAAATAGCCTAGGAGGTGAGAGGTGTGAGTGTGAAGGGAAGAGAGACTTGAGAGTTGAGCCCAGGGCCACTAGAACATTTAGAGGTCTAGCAGAGAAGGAGCAGCTAGCAATAGAAACTGAGAAGGCATTGCCAATGTGGTAGGAAGAGAACCCAGAGTGTGTGGTGTCCTACAAGCCAAGTGGCTAAAGAAACCGTGAGAAACAATTGATAACAAATGTTGCTGTTATCAAAGGGAGTCATGAAAAATAAATTTGTTTAAATGGAAAGCACGAAAATTATTTCAGGAAGGAAGAACTGATGATAAAAGGTGAGAGAACTATGAGTATAGTAACTGGCCATTTAGTCTCTGTATAGCTCTGATGCAACTTCCCTTTGGAATACTATCTATCATGATTTAATTTTTAAAAAAGATTTATTTATTTATTTCCTTATTTGAGAGAGAGAGAGAGACAGAGAGAGCATGAGCGGGGGCAGGGAGGGAGAAGCAAGCTCGATCCCAAGACTCTGGGATCATCACCCAAGCCGAAGGCAGATGCTTAATTGACTGAGCCACCCAGGTGCCCCCATGATTTAAATCTTGAAAAGATGCATTTAGCCTGTGAGTCCCAAAGGAAAACTTGTTTTGTAATATAAGAGGCAGTTATTTTCAAAGTTGCTGGAGACTGTAGTCTAATGCTCCATTTTGGTGTAATTTAAAATCCCCTCAAGCCATTTTCCCCAGCATCTAATCACATAGCAGACAGGTGCTGTACATTCTTTCATTGTAATACATGTCTGTACATGTCCTGTCTGTCTCCTTGTCTCCAAGTGCACTGCTGATGTCCTCCTGTAAGCTGGGATCATCCCTTGCCTGGGCGACTACAGTTATTTCTGTGTTTGTTCATTGGAGAGGCAACCACCAAGATGAAATTCAACGAACAAGAGACATATTGGGAGAAACATCTATGAGGGATAAATGGGAAATAAGCAGAAGTAGGCAGAAACAACCTTCAGAGCTTGAGGTGCATCTGATACCTGTGAATAAAGAGGAGGGCAGGGTGGGTGGCTCAGTGGGTTAAGCCTTTGCCTTGGGCTTGGGTCATGATCTCGGGGTCCTGGGATCAAGTCCCGCATCAGGCTCCCTGCCGAGCAGAGAGCCCGCTTCCTCCTCTCTCTCTCTCTCTGCCTGCCTCTCTGCCTACTTGTGATCTCTCTCTGTCAAATAAATAATAAAATCTTTAAAAAAAAAAAAAAAAAGAGGAGGGCAGACAATTCTCAGACAGTGGGGCAGTTTAAAAAGCTTCCAAACGGGATGGTGAGAAGTACTCAGTTAAAGTTGCCCATTAATGGAGTCCCACATCTTATAGGAATGGGATAGCACTTGGACCACACTGTGCCCAGGCATTAGCAAGAATTGACCAGGGCTTTGGGGAGAGTGGCAGAGTGGGGTAGGGGTTTGACCTCAGCTCACTTTTGGTGATGAGGCCACAGCAAAAACCACAGCTGGGGCTTTTGTCAATGAAGCCCCTTACAGATAGTTCTCTTAAAGGGGATTTGAGCTTAATATGGTTGGAATCATTAAAATTTAGTATCTGAGAGAAGGGGGCTCATGGAGCTGAAATTCCAAGCCCCTGGGAGGTACCAACTAGATGGTGGTAGTATTTCTGGGGTTGGTTTTGAGAGTGCTGGAAAAGTTGCCCACTCAATTCAGGTGCTGTTGCAGGAAAGTTAGGAAGCGTTGCTGGAAGGAATTGCCATAGACCTGAGATCCTCAGGAAGTAGATGGGAAAGAACAATTCCCTCCCTTCTCCTCCAGGTTTGCATCCCTACTCAGGAAAAGAGCAATAGAGCAGAAATGCGGTCTGTCGAGTCCCAAATTCAGCATCACAAAGCAGAGGAAGGGAGGGTGGGTTTGGGACTGAGAGACATTAACTTAATACTTTAATAATTGGCACACCATATGAGCTGCTTTCCAGTTTTTTGGTACTCCTGTGTTTGGTTTCACCCTTCCCAGTGGATCTATAGTGATTCCAGGGCCATCTCTCCAGCTCCAGGCAGAAGCAGGAAATGAGCACATCTGGGATGTTTCTGCTATAGAGAGAATTTTATCTCCAGTTGCCTCAAGACTAGAACCAGTATGCTTTCTCACAGTGAGAAATGTCCCCATCTCATTTTCTTCAGATCTTGATTTCTGTTAGTGAGTCCTGTTACTGAGGCCTGACTCCCTCAGCATCAGCATCGTTTACAAGAAGCCTCCCTAAGCTGCTCTTGTCTGGTTGACTCCCAAGGAAGCACTAAGATGCTCATTAAATGTTGCCTGAACTGACATATTTGGTTCAGCAGCCTGGACAGCTATGAATGTGTGTGCAGAGAAGTCATTTATTGTAATAGTTTACAAATCCCTTTTAGGTCTTTCTACCAAAGGGCACATACTAAGACTTTTTAGAAATTGCAGGACAAAAGCCAATCAAGGATATTATGTAGGAACTTAAATAAGTGTTGCCAAACAAAATATTTTATTTAGTATAAATATACCCTCTACAATAATTGTGACATACTTAAAATTATTTATTTATCTGAAATACAAATCTAATTCAGCATCTAGTATTTTTAATTGAACAAATATGGCCACTGCACCTTATATAATAATTGAAAATGTAACCACTTAAAAACGTGAAAATGATTCCTAGCTCCTTGGGCATAAAAAATGAAAAAACCAGGTGGTTGGCCAGTTTAGGTCAACAGGGTGAAGTTTGTTGTCTTCTGCCCTGTTGTATCATTCAGGCTCCAGTTTCAGGAAACAGAAACCACTTGCGGAAAGGGATATAACATAGAGAATTACGTGCTTACAAAAAGTCTCTGGAATCGCTGGAGGGGTAGGCTTTATACTGGACTTCCAAGAACGAACCCCTGAACAATGTGGCAGAGCTGGCCTGCCAAGGAAACCACTGTCCCAGTCTCTGTCTCCAGTGTTATGCTCCTCAGCCTCTCCAGGAACATACCATTGGAGAATGAGGGAATCCAGAAGCCACTTGGAGAACTGTTGATTTCAGAGTCACAGGGTGTTTCCTAATCTGCCCCCACTGGCTAAGTCTCGAGTGCTCTCTTTCTCTCCATTTAATTCAATTCTGAATATAAGTCTGGTGCATGTGCATCCTGATTGGCAGAGCCTACATTACTGCAAGGGGTCTGAGAAACAGCTTTCAGCTTCCTGCAAAATATCAAGAGCTGATTATAAAAAGAAAAGATTTTAGGATGTCTCACTCAGACACCCTAGGGTAGCTCACTCAGTTAAGCGGCTGTCTTTGTCTCAGGTCATGATACCGGGGTCCTAGGATAGAGCCCCATATCAGGTTCCCTGCTCAGTGGGGGGTCTGCTTATCCCTCTATCCCTACCCCCTGCTCTCTCTCTCTCTCTCAAATAAATAAATAAAATCTTAAAAAAAAAGATTTTATATGGAACAAATCTGTTTGCTACACTTGCTACGTTTTTCCTTCTTTGCTTTCTCTTAGGTCTCTCGCTACCTGGGCTGGTCCTGCATGGAGGATTTTGACTTGCATCTCTGAAAATAGGAGTCAAGTCTGCAATGCTATCCCATAAATAACATAAGAACATAAGTATTCTTTCTGCTCTTGAAACTCATCATTCCTCTTTTTTATTCCTTATTTTTTTGTTAGGAGGAAGACAAAGCTTTTGTTCCCTATGGCTTTGTTTACTGCAATGAGTAATTCCCTAAATCTTGTGATTTTTTAAAAAAAATTCATCATTATGACTCTAGTCTTTCAATTTGAATTGTTTAAGTGTATTATTCTTTCTCAATCCAATACAAATAGAGCATAGAGACAAGGCACCAGACACAAAGCAGAATTCAAACAAAACCATTTACATGAAAAATTCAATTGAAACCCAAGATTGTCATGCATGATTTATACTTGACATAGTTGACTCATTAATGACAGCCATTCATAAAGACTTTGGGAGCATTTGGACTAAGTCCGAAGTTACTCCCTTTCTCAAAATATCTCAGTACATGCAATCACTGAATTTTCTTGTTCTTACTCAGGGGCAAGCTGTTTGTCCTCCCTGTAGGACTAATCTTTTAGCCTATGCTTTGGGTTCAGTTTCTTTTCAACTTCTTCATGCCTCTCTCCAGCAATTATTCCTTTTCGGTGCTGTTAGTCTCTCTCTCTCTCTCTCTCTTTTTTTTTTTTTTTTTCTGTTGGTATCTTCCTCTCCTTTGCAAACACACTTAGTCCCCTGACTTCATGTGTATCTTTTGATTTTGCATTTCTTGAATTATTACCCATTTGTCTCCTTTTTTTCTCCCCCATAGATTCTCAAAAGAGTGGTCTACATTTATTGCCTCTACCTCTTACCTTTCATTTCTTATCCTTCTGCAGTCTTGCTTCTCTTCCTAACAACTAGCTAAAAAAATTCCTTTCAAGGGCATGGTTTTGTCTCTTAATAGCAACCAAGGGTCCTTTCTCATATGGCCTTCTTCAACTTTTCCTAGAATTTGAGGCTGTTAATACCTCCTTACCCATTTTTGAATTTCTTTTTCTTCAACCTCTATGATACTACATTGTTTTATTTTCTCCTAAAGGATGGCTGGGACTATTTTTGCTTTCTTAGCCTTTGCTAACCTTGTGAGCTTGTTCCATCAATTATTCCTTCTTTCTCATTTTATTTTTACACTTTCATTTTTTAATGACCATTTCCCTGAAAACATGCTTCAACCACTCTGTTCACGGAAGAGAAAATTCCTTTTCTTGTGCCTGATTTCTCCATAAGTTTTTTCCTATTTCTCACATTGTTTTCACTCAAGAATTCTTTTTTTTAAACATTTTTTTTTTGTTAAAAAGGTTATTTATTTATTTATTTGACAGAGTTCATAAGTAGGCAGAGAGGCAGGCAGAGATGGAGAGAGAAGCAGGCTCCCGCAGAGCAGAAAGCCTGATGCAGGACTGGATCCCAGGATCGTGAGATTATGACCCGAGCTGAAGGCAGCGGCTTAACCCACTGAACCACCCAGATGCCCTCACTCAAGAATTCTTGAGAGTTTAGTGTATTTATACTTTCTTACAATGTAACCTCTTGTACATGATTTCCACAGTTTTTGTCCTTCTCTACTCCTTAAAATTCTTTCTTTCCTTGACTCTATGACCTGCTGTATTCTAGTCATTTTACTGTCTTTTGATGGTTCAGAAGATAGTTTCACACTCTCCTTCTCATGCCTTCACATAACTCTTTTATCTATGTGATTTTGCTCTGATGCTCTCATTCATGCCTACAGTTTTAATTCTTGGAGGACTCCTACATTACCATCTCCAGGTCTTAAAGAATTCTTTCATTATGGTTGTTTGGATGGATATAGTTGAGTGCTTGAAAAGTGGGCCAGGATGGGCGCTGTAGACAGAGAAGGTCTCTGGGACAGCAGGAACTTTTAGGAGTTATTTCAAATTAAGTCCTTCAAGAAGAGACAAGAGTCAAACTGGAGACTAAAAATAAATCTTAAGTGCTTAGCTTAGGAACAGGAATATAAATGGAGAATAGAACCAAAAGTCAGGGTCAGCTCAAAACAAAACAAAAAGGACTGAATGGAAGCAAGTTTAAAACAAGCAATAAACATCCAGAATCATTTCTGCAAATGGTTTTAGGGAACCCATGGGTCATCTGAGATAGGTGATGAGTAGTGGATGGTACCAAATTCACCTCAAGGGGCAGAGTCCAGGCAGTTAAGTGCCAAATTCTCTCTGGTGCGTTGTTTCTGTCTGCTGTACTTCTCCACATAGATTCTATTCAGGAAACTAATGTCCTCCTTTTCCTCCTCCTCCTCCTCTGATAAAAACACTGCATTCTATTATCAACATCATCCCAAACCTTTGAGCTTTGACTTCTCTCTCAACTTCCACATCTAATCAGTTGCCAGATCCTGCCGATACTTCCTGGTATTTCTTTATTTTATTTTATTTTTTTAAAAGATTTTATTTATTTAACGGAGAGATCACAAGCTGGCAGAGAGATAGGCAGAGAGATGGGTCTCGATCCCAGGACCCTGAGACCACAACCCGAGCCGAAGGCAGAGGCTTAACCCACTGAGCCACCCAGGTGCCCCTTGGTATTTCTTAATTTCTTCTATTTCCAGTGTTTTTTTCCACCTTCATTTACTCTTACCTGGACATGTCAATGGCTTTGTAATAGATTTTTATTATGGATCTCTAATGTGCACTCTTTGAGTTTGAGTTTTTGAAGAACAATGATTGGAGAACAATTTTGAAGAACAACGATTGTATGCCTTGCTTGTAAGGCATACATGATTTGGGGGAGTTCTAACTGGATAAGAACACTGCATTATAAGGATAGTTTAAGAAAGTGTGCTTTCTTGGATGTATTCTAGTTGGTTAATTTACAATTTATTTTTTTTCCAAGTTGTTTAAAAAAAAAAAAGCCAACATAGGTTCGGAATCCAGAGAATTTCAGTAATATTATTGGGGATCAGACTGAAACACCTTGATCATTATTTTCTGATAGAAATGATATTCCATACAGAGATTCTTAGATTCCAGTTTTTACTTCATTATTGCTTGTAGTTTATTTTCTTTGAGCAACAAATGGTTACTTACACTTGTCTGCTCATACGGGCTGATATGTGCACACAGCTGCTAGAAGAGGGAGGGTGCTCTTCATGAAAGTCATGATGTGCCTCAGGCTACAGAGAGGACAGAAAATTTCTTTACTGATTTAGCAGCCTTGAACATGCCCATGTCTACAAGATAAGAGCAAATCAATGTTGTTTTAATTCCATCTTTTTCAGCAGCCTTTAACTCATGGCACAGGTATTTATGAAAGCCCACCATTCCAAATTTACTGGCTCAATAATCCTCAGATCCAGAAGTACTGAATAATCCCAACGAATTTATAACTGTCACAAAAGGACCATATTTCCTGGGTGTCTCTTGGTATAGTTCCCTGAGGTCCCTTTGCCCCACTTAGGTGCCCTATAAGTAAATTCATATGCTTGACGTCATGCTGTTGGTCTGTAGCCCACTTATATCCACTCTCTCCAGCCTTTACTTTTTTTTTTAAATTTTTTTATTTTTTATAAACATATATTTTTATCCCCAGGGGTACAGGTCTGTGAATCACCAGGTTTACACACTTCACAGCACTCACCAAATCACATGCCCTCCCCAATGTCCATAATCCCAACCCCT
>NC_081561.1:34730373-34771560 GCF_022355385.1 Mustela nigripes | reverse complement strand
AAGCTATCTAGCTGATCTCCGGCTAGCTGAAGCAGTCTCAGCTTGCTACTTCTCCGCCATCTTGACTCCTCCGCTTCTCCAGCCTTTACTTTTATATGCAGTTACTTCTAACTCTCACAAGTTCCAACATAAAAGGAAACTGTTTGTACTATAGATGCACACGAATACATTTACTTTACTTATGACGCAGACTGAAAAGATGTTTATCTCTCTTAAGGATGCCTCTTACTAGGGGGTATCATGCTTAGCGAAATAAGTCAAGCGGAGAAAGACAACTATCATATGATCTCCCTGATATGATGAAGTGGAGATGCAACATGGGGGGTTAAGTGGGTAGGAGAAGAATAAATGAAACAAGATGGGAATGGGAGGGAGACAAACCATAAGTGACTCTTAATGTCATAAAACCAACTGAGGGTTGCTGGGGGGAGGGGGGTTGGGAGAAGGGGGGTGGGGTTATGGACATTGGGGAGGGTATGTGCTGTGGTGAGTGCTGTGGAGTGTGTAAACCTGGCAATTCGCAGACCTGTACCCCTGGGGATAAAAATATATGTTTATAAAAAATAAAAAAAAAAGGAAAAAAAATACAGATACAAAAATAAAAAAAAGATGCCTCTTAGAAATTACTGTTTATATATATAAATGTACACATGTATATACATATATACATGTATGTGTGCATATTTACACATGCTGTATCTTCACATCTAATTATCCACACTTTGCTGAAACTTGAAAATTCATCAAACACAACTTTGTTTGACACTCTTCATTCTTCATGGAATAGTTGAGAAATCCTGTTGCCTGAAGTTCAAGGCCCTACACAGTTTTATCCCAGTATAATATTCCAGTATGCTGCCACAGTGCTTTTTGGAAGAAGACAAAATAAATGAACAAATAACTTATCAACATTCTTGGCAAAGACTTTCTTACCATACTTAGATCATGGTAAGCTCCCTTCTATATCTGCATCAATTTTTTTGTCATAATTCCCACCTCCTTCTTTATCACCTTTCTTAATGAACTAGGTTGAAATTCACCCCTCTCTTCAAGCATTTTCTGACTGTCCCAGCCCATCATATAATTGTTAAGGTGATACAAATCTTTATATTGATTGCAAACTTTGTTATCACTCCTGTCATTGCCCAAGTTTTAATGAGCCTCTTGTGATGGTGTCCTTCAGGAATTACTGGGCCATAGGAAGTATTTATTACTTTTACCCAGATGACCCAGAGATTTGAAAGTTAATGGCATATAACTGGTTCATCACTGAAGAGTTTTATCTTGTCTTACTTGTATTAAGGTCTTAGTCATCTTAAATCATAAAAGGTAAACAAAGCAACTAGCCATCACAGTTTAATTCCCCTGCCCTCCATTATTCAGAACTTTCTTCTCAGAGATGCTCCATTATCTGGAACTTTCATCTCAGAGATGTAGCTATGATAGGTACCAGAATTTTTGTATCAATCTCACTGTTGCTACCAGCTGCATAATGTTAATATTAGGCTGAGATTGCTGAAGAGAGACATACACAGATACCACTTGGGATTTAATTATCTCAAATGAGCATAAGGAAGTGAATCTAATCAGAATAGAGAATAGAGAAATCACAGCACTGTTTAGTGATAGATGGAGGTGTAAGTTTATGGAACCCTCAAGTGAATTTCCCAGTAGAAACACAGTTGTACATGTTAAGTTTGAAAGAGCAAGAATCATGTCAGATCTCAGAAATTTCAAAGTTGCACAATGTACAATATGATTGCAGAGGTACAGAGCACTGTACACTCAGTACCCTTAGCCCTGAACATCTATCTATTATCCTCAACCTCCAGAGCTATTCTAGTGTGGGCCAGACACATTCCTAAGTTAATTTCTGTAAAGCTATAACAGAAGTCTATTATCCAGATGTCTTTGGGAATCTGGACTTTGGCAGGAATTTGGAATTTAGACCTGCCACAGGGCCCATTTTGTGTAAGATTTATGGCTCTGTAGCAATTTCTGTTTGTACCTTTTCTGGAGTCACCCAGGTTTAGACACTTAATAGTATCATTTATAAGATTTATATGATCAAATGAAAAATATATTTTTATACATTTTGTATCCATCATGCCTAACTCACCATATTGCTTTAAGAAATGTCATTTTGGGGGTGCCTGGGTTGCTCAGTGGGTTAAGCCTCTGCCTTCGGCTCAGGTCATGATCCCAGGTTCCTGGCATCGAGCCTTGCATCGGGCTCTCTGCTCAGCAGGAAGCTTGCTTCTTCCTCTCTCTCTGCCTACTTGTGATCTCTGTTTGTCAAATAAATAAATAAAATCTTAAAAAAAAAAAAAGAAATGTCACTTTGTCAAGCATTTGTTGTGTACTTACTGAGTTTTAGGCACTATAATAAATGCTGGAAATACAAATAGACCAGGACTTGATCTGTGGGTTGGAAGAATTCAGCATTTTAGCAAGTTGGACTGGGACAGCCATGAAGATGCACTTCTCAGCAATCCCTTTGAAACAGAACCCGTAGCTCCTTACAGTTATCTGACCACTCCTGTGCTTTTGGGATCTAAAACAGTATTTGAACTGATGTCAAACTTCCCCCTCTCAGTAGCTCCCAGTCAATGACTGAGAGTGATAGAGGTATAGGCCTGACCATTTTTGCCTTAAGCTGGAATCCTCCACAGGTAATCGTTATGCTGCGTTTCCCCATTTGCCTGGCCAAGACTTTTTTTTATTATTTTTTTATTTTTACAGTGTTCCAGAATTCATTGTTTACGCACCACACCCAGTGCTCCATGCAATACGTGCCCTCCTTAATTCCCACCACTAGGCTCACCCAACCCCCACCTCCCTCCACTCCAAAACCCTAGTTTGTTTCTCAGAGTCCACAGTCTGGTTCATATCCCCCTCTAATTTCCCCCAACTCACTTCTCCTCGCCATCTCCCAATGCCCTCTGTGTTATTCCTTATGCTCCACAAGTAAGTGAAAACATATGATAATTGACTCTCTGCTTGACTTATTTTATTTAGCATCATCTCCTCCAGTCCCATCCATGTTGATACAAAAGTTGGGTATTCATCCTTTCTGATGGAGGCATAATACTCCATAGTATATATGGACCATATCTTCTTTATCCATTCGTCCACTGAAGGGCATTTTGGTTCTTTCCACAGTTTGCCGATTTTGGCTGTTGCTGCTATGAACTTTGGGGTACAGATGGCCCTTCTTTTCACTACATCTGTATCTTTGGGGTAAATACCAAGACTTTCTTAGCACTGCCCTGTGGTCTGAAACTCTTCCTACCCAGGCCTATTTCCTTCTTTTCATTTGCAGATGTCAGCCATGCATCAGCCATAGAAACTTGCCCTGTGGACTCCTGCTCCTTCTTTATGTTTTATAAACTTTATCCCCAATAAATTTCTTGTCGTCCATCTTGGCACCTGCTTGTCGGAGTACCTGAACACACAGATGAAAACACACAGATGAACAGATGAAAGAAATAATTATAAAACATTCAGCAACTATTACAATGAGGAAAACGTGCAGACTGTTACATGACACTTTTTCTGCCTTCCACAAAGAAAGTAAAATAATTCTTTCCTTATGTTTGCTGCTTTACCTTGTTCAAACTCTGTCTTTATTATAGAACATCTCATATTGTATTATAATTGGTTATTTTTATGTTTGTCACGCCATAAGACCATGAACTCCTTGAGAGACCATGACATTTTATCTCTGTACACTGAAGGTTTTTTTTTTTTTTTAAATAAATCTCAGTATCAAAAATTCTTACTGAGAAAAGGATAAGGATGTGAGGAAAGCATCACGGAGGAATAGCCAATGATCTGTGTTCGAAGAATTAGCTGGCACTTTCCATGTGAACCAGGAGAAGAATGAATATTTGATAGAAGGAACATCATCTAGAATCATGTGCCGAATACAGAGGCATGACCAAGTATTCAGGAAGTGGCAAGTCACTTGGAAAGTCTAGAGCTTATTGTGCTTGGGGATGTTAAAGAGTGGGAGATGACGGTGGAAAGATAAATTAACCTTGCACAACACAGTTGCTTGCTAAATGTTTGTATATATAAACCATATATATCATTTCTCAAAAAATATTGTTCAAAGAATCGTGTGTGTGTATGTGCATGTGTAGTGAGATGACGTAAGGTGACTGAAACAAATTTCTGGTTATGGTTTGTTCTGCATGAAAGGCAAAAGAAAATTATGATGAAAAATGATCTATGACCATATATGTTTTAGTTTCCTATAATGAGGTCAAGATAAGAAACCATTTCTGTTTGCTTATGATACTATAACAATGAAAATACATTCTCCAGTCTCAACCTCAGAGCTCTGACTCTTTCTTCTCCTTTGGCAAATGCATCTTATTATATGCCAAATCCTGGATTTTCCTCTAGATTAATTCAGGAGTCACCCTTTCTTTTCCTAACCACAGCATCACTCTTCTACAGGCACTATAGGTTTTCTATGAAATCTCTATATTTTGTCTCAGTATCTCCCATTCAGGATTGCAGATCCTTGCTCACAATGTCCAGAAAAGCCTCCCATAAGAACTGCTCTTTTTTTTTTTTAATTTTAATGAATTTTAAAAAATTAACATATATTATTTGCCCCATGAGTACAGGTCTGTTAATCATCAGGCTTACACATTTCACAGCACTCACCATAGCACATACCCACCCCAATGTCCATAACCTAACCACCCTAACCCTAACTCCCCAATCCCCCAGCAACCCTCAAGAGCTCTTATGGTTTGTCTCCCTCCTGTTCCCATCTAGTTTCATTTTTTTCCCTCCCTACTCCTCACGACCCCCCTGCACTGTCTCTCAAATTCCTCATAACAGAGAGATCATATGATAATTGTTTCTCTGATTGACTTATTTTGCTCTGCATTATACCGTCTAGTTCCATCCACATCATTGCAAATGGAAAGATTTCATTTCTTTTGATGGCAGCATAGCACACAAAAACTGTTTTTATTTCATTGCTTTCCTTGGTCAGGGACTTATGGTGGTTTTCTTTCTTTTTTTTTTTTTAAGATTTTATTTATTTGACAGAGAGAGATCACAAGTAGGCAGAGAGGCAGGCAGAGAGAGAGGAGAAAGCAGGCTCCCTGCTGAGCAGAGAGCCCGATGCGGGACTTGATCCCAGGACCCTGAGATCATGACCCGAGCCGAAGGCAGCGGCTTAACCCACTGAGCCACCCAGGCACCCATGGTGGTTTTCTATTATCATGTATGAAATACCCGAAGTCCTATGTCACTGTAAAGGCCATATAGTCAATAATTATTTATTGAGTTGAGTAGATAAATTAAAATAAATTGACTTAAGAATTATATCTCATATTTGTTAGTAAGCTTCTTAAGTGATCCCAGGATTTGGAAAATCATCTCCTCTGGGTCTTACAGTTCTTCTCTTCCCATCATTTCCCATCACCTACTTTTTGCTGCTTGAACGCAGAAATTTCAAAATATAATGTCTAGGAGACTGTGATTTCTTTCTTTCTTACTTTCCATGGGGTAAGTTCTCCAGGTTGGTAACTGCTTCCACTCCGTACAGGTATTTTGGGAGCCATGTGAATAGCGGCATTGCAGTGGTTGACAGGGGACTTTCAAATGACTTGCAACAAGTAGCTTAAAAAGAAAGGAGAGAGAGCAAAAGCTGGGGGCCAGGGAATTCCATGTGAGCAAGAGATATAGAAGTTAAACAATTTTTGCTGCAGTCCAGTGGTGAAACTGTGGGTCTAATCAAAGAGCCACTCTAGGGGCGTTGGGGCCCTTGGGTAGTTCGGTCCCAGCCTGGGCATCCATTTCACAACAACAACTGATAGAAGAAGGGAAGAACTTTATTCTGTTTCTTGGTGAACAGCTAGCAGTCTGCCATATCTTCTTTTTTCCCCAGCAATTTGTCATATTTTTCTAAAAAACTCAGGCACTAGAAAACAAAAGAAAAACCTTTTTTTTTTTTTTTTTCTCTAAGCAGAAATTTCCATTTCTGCTTTACAGTTTTGGTGGTATTGCTCTGGTAAAACATGTTATATCTTGTCTCAGTTACTCTGATAAATTTGGGGAATCTGTAGTTTGTTTCTGAGATCTTGATAGTTATTAGTTATGATATAAAACAGACTTAGATTTATGTTGCTAAACTTTCAGAAAAATCCCACATTAGTAGTTTAAACTAAAGAATACAAAATTAAAATAATGGGAGACTGCTCTGAACTAAATTTGAAGGTTGATATGTTTCCTTGTGTTAATTAGCATAATTAGTTTTTGGTTTTAAACATTTCCAGTGCAGTTTGCTCTGGTGTAATAATTGTGATATACAATTTTGTTGCCTTTTACAGTTTAGTAAGGAAGAGTATTTTCTAGTTTTGTCATTCTGAATCATAATATGTAAATATATATCCTTTATTAACTCTAAGGTAGCTGGAATTTATAAAGGATCAATTTGGGGTATATTTGTACAACTGTCTTCCAAGAAGAGTAGCTGAATACAAGAGAGAGGTGTATAACAATTCAAATAATTTTTTTATTTCTCTTTTTATTTTTTCCTCTATGTCCTCCCTCCTAACCTTTGAGGATAGTGCAACTCCATTTCCTTGGCAAAATAATTTCAAGGAGATCTGGAATGAAAGATCCCTTATGTTTTAATGGCTCTGCTGTCAACAGCTAACTTTTTGTTAGCAGAACATGCTGTATTTGCACTTAGAAGGGAGTGTAAAGCGCATTTCATGATTTATATACCTTTGGGGACATCTGAGTTATTGATTGCCAATTTTAGAGATGTTGACAAGTGTAGACAGAAGTGCAAAAGATTTTTTTCTTGAATTTTTTTCTTTGAATTGTAAAGGAAAATTATGATGTCTACATATTAGGGCAGAAAAGATTTCTACTTACTTTTCTTCATAACACTTTCTTTTTTTTTTGGTCCAGAATGATTATCTTTCATTGTGGAATTATAGAGAAAGGATGACATGGCAAATAATTCTCTATTAATTCCTTAATGGTCATGACCTAAAACTTAAGGACTTTTAGGTTAGTTTGATATGATTAGTGTAGTTGAGCCTAAGAAAGCATTTATAAAAGTATGTGTGGGTAGGGAAACCCTGTGGGGAAATAATAATAATAATAGTAATAATGATGTAATAATAATAAGAACAAGTATGAGAAGTGTTTATATTTCAGGTATCATACTCAGCATTTTATATCTACCCTTGTTTATACAAGGATGACTACAATCCTAAGTTGACTGTGCTTTCCTTGGGAATCCAGAGTGATGAGAATGGCACAAATACTCTTTATAGAAACCATTTAAATTGCCCTTAAATTCATTCTAATAGGGGAAGGAAAGTTGAAAAATTCAAATCTTTACTCTTTAGACTTTTCATTTTGAAGTTAGTTTTTGCTGTTTTCATTCCATTACCCCAGTTGAAAATTTGTTTTCTCTGAACTTCATATTGAAGAGTTTTGAAAATATAAACAACCACGGACTGACAGAACAACTCTGTTCCCTGATATTTACATCTTTTTAAAAAGATTTTATGTATTTATTCACGAGAAGCAGAGAATGAGAGAGAGGGGCAACTTAAGATCCCAGGACACTGAAATCATGACCTGAGACAAAGGCAGACACTCAACCAACTGAGTCACCCAGGAACCCAATATTTACATCTTCGTAATGAAGAAATTTGCAGTGGGATTATGGGGACTTGGTAAAAGAGAAAGTTCTATGGAAAGGGTCAGCTATTTTTCCCTTGTATCTAGGAGGGAAAATGAAAGGAGAGCTCTTTGCCCAAAGTTCTAGGAGAATGAATCATCCAGCCCTTTTATATTTCAGCTTTTAAATCTAATCTCTGCAGTCCTTGGGAAGGTGATTTGCTTTCATCCTCACGTGGTGAACCACACAGGCTGCCTGCCCCCGCTTGGGAATTTTGCACAGTGTCATCCCACATTGGATGCTTGGGTGGTATCCAAAGGCAGAAATGAGCTAATACATTTTATTATAGGATGTTGCTTTTAAAAAGTGTTTATTCCTAATGGTTCTTTGTCAAAACAGAGTATGTGTGGAAAAACGGAGGGTTTCAGGGGAAGTGGAAAGACCCACCACCTGCAGAGTCAGATACCAGCTCTGTGTAACCCCGTGGACATCCGTCACAGGGCTTTCAGGAGATAAGGTCTGATTCCTGGAAGGGGTGATGGAGAGGGCTCTGTGGTTGTTTGTTCTTCATGTTTTTATTTTTAGAATTAAAAATTTAGTCTAAGAATTAAAGTTACATGAACAAAATGTACCATTACATCATCTTAACCTGAAGATGATGTAATGAAATGCTTTTTAAAAAAGACTGGTCTACAAAGGGGAACTTGAGAGTTGAGGCCTAGATGACATAACTTTTTAGATCTGGTGGCTTGAATTGCTTGGTTCCAGTACCCTTCCTGATACTTCACAAAATTTGAAAATGGGCTGTGGTTTGTCCTTTAAAAATGAGGTTTCATTCTTTAAGAACAGGATGAGAAAAAGTACATTTTGTTTCTGATTGGTGGTATGATTATAGGGGTGTTTGATTAGATTTAAAGATCCTTTGGGGGGCAGGAAATAACATGGCCACTGGGATAAATGAAAGGCACAACTCTGTTATTCATAATTCTTGAAGGAGAAAAGGCTGCTCTGCACAAGGCCACATAGGGGACTTCACCTGGCAATAGGGTAACATTCAGCTAGAACTGTGGGGACCTTGGGTCGCAAATTGGGTAGGGGTAACCAGGTTTCCATGGCTCCTTGTGGATTGGTGAATTTAAATAATTTCATCTGACTCTGGAGTACAGGGCTATCTCTAGTTGTCTGGTGCCTGGCTCTGGGATGATTAGTGATCAGTGGGCCTGAGTGTGAGAACCTGATTAGGAGGGTGGTTGGGGTTTAACTTAATTGATGCTCAACAAAAGGGAGCTGGGTGGCCAGGGCCTTGAAGCTGGTTCAAGACAGCATTAAAACAGAAAGAACCCCAAGGACCTCTATGTTACAAGAGGTGGCAGACTTCCCATTTTAAAGTTGTTTAAGTATTAGTGTGAATTTAAACAAATAAGTTACATTTGATGCCTAGGTTCTGTCTACACATGTACCTTACTCTTGCCAGCACCACAGAAATGAGCAGGTACAAATCAAGTTCTGGGAGTTGATGGCAACAGTGATAAAGAGTATCTTGCTCTCACATGATTTCTTCCTTCTGTCATTTGTTTTGTTTTACTTTACTTTCCTAGAACAGCTTGGAATGGAAGGGAAGGTGGATGGATCTGTGCACAGGGGTGTCAGGGTAGCTAGCTTTGAAGGTTCTGGTGCTGCTGCTCAGTTAGGGATAGAAACTCAGCTCTCCTTTAGAGCATACTTCCTCTGGTGTAGTTGTGGGACTTGAGTTACCCCCTCACCCCCCAGTTTAGGATTAGAAAGTAATTCATGAAAACCTAAGAAGTGAGCTGAAGGAAAATTAAGTTGCATATATCCATGACCAGGTGAAAAAAATGGGGTATGGGGTTTTTCATCTCTGTTTCTGGTCCTGCTTGGAGATCCTCAAAGGATCTCTTCCTGGACTGTGGGTGTATAATTGATTTACAACAAACATTCTGGGTGCTCATTCAGACCCATGAACTATATTCCAAATGCCCTGATAAGAGGGTAGAGCCCAGGCAAACAACAATGTTTTCTTAGACTGTTATAAAATAGGAAGGAGTCTAATGGGGAGCCCCAGAGCTAGTGTGATCCTGACAGATTTTCACCAATTCTCATTAAATTTGGCCTGATAAAGAAAATATTATATTGTCATA
The DNA here is from genome assembly GCF_022355385.1 of Mustela nigripes. Lineage (NCBI taxonomy): Eukaryota > Metazoa > Chordata > Mammalia > Carnivora > Mustelidae > Mustela > Mustela nigripes. Next base: position 34,761,732 of record NC_081561.1, on the reverse strand, counting down.
AGGGTCCTACAAGTCCTTATCTCTTGAATTTAGTTCCAGGCAAGCTATCTACCTAGTGGCAAATCCTTGCACTTAAATGTTTAAATCTTTCCCAGGGTCCATAAGAAAGAATAATTAATTGGATGACTCCAGGTTTAACTACATTCTTCTGCTCCAAATACATTCCCAATATAGTTCAGGGACTAGATGGTCTTTATTCTGGTAGAGAGGTATTTGGTGACCTCAACCATTGATTGAATTATTAGGGTATGGCTTAGAGTAGAGCTTCATTCTAAGGGTACACAGAATTTTTGTTGATGACAATCACATTTTTATATTTCATCCCTTTGAATCATGAAGGTGAAATAAATTTATACACAAATAGTACAAACAGCATGTTTGGCCTTTTCTCAGATTTATTTATGAGGCTTTATTGCTACCTGAGAGTATATTCAGGATCTCTAAAAATTTATTTGTTACTTGTACAAATGGGCTCTGATAAGTACAGTCCATTACCAGATACAAAGGCATAGAGAAATTTTGGATAAGATGATACCCTCTGGAAATGCTTCACAGGAACCACTGAAATCTTTGCCAGGAATTCAAAGTGATGCTAAATGAACCTCCTGATCCATCTGTGATACTGGATTAAAACTTTCATAGTAGAATACCAGAGTGATTATTGGAGGATTTTTTTTTCTACCCTAGTTTAAAACTCAGAGTGAGAGGAGAAGAATGCAGAGAAGAGATATTTCATTGGTAGGGAAGCTGGAAAGAAGTTCTGCTTTATAGGGTACTCCATGGCACACCTGTATGCTGGACGCTTCTTGTGCGCAGTGGTGCTTCCTTCCAGCCTCATCTCACAGTCTACTCATGGCTGTGATTCTGGACTCTCTTTGATGGCCTCTGAGACTATATCCTGACATAGGCTCAACCCATGCCCATGTTGTATAGTGTCTCTCTTCCTGCTGGAGCTTTGTTGACACTGAGGTTTGGGGGCCCCTAGGAACCATTCAACACTCAGGCATACACAAATGCCAGGAAATGTGGGAGAGTTCACACTCAGCAAGACAACCCTTGACCAGTGGGATATGTGAGCCTAAAGATAAATACCCCTTCCTTCCTGAGACACATTCTATAAAATTTAGACAATCTGTGGGTTTTTCCCAGTTGCAACTTGAAGACTGGTGTTTCTTGATGCCCCCTTCTTCCACATGTACTCTCTTGTCACTTATCATTGCTTTCTGGGGTCACATTCACATTCCTGAATTAACCATGCCTACATGAACCTTTTCTTCCAGGCTTTGCTTCAGAGGATCCCCAGGGAAAGATTATTACAAACTCTATAAATCAGTGCTAAATGACAGCTGGAACACTAGAAAAATAAGCAAAAGACCTAAGCTAGCAATTTTACACAAAAAGCTTAATTTTAATTAGCAAGAATTGTGAATTAGAACAAAAATACAAAGCTTTTGTTTTAATAACATTTGGGGGCTAAAATTTTACCTTATAATAATGATAAATTAAAATAAAATTGATGATGTTGGGTAAATGTTTGAGGAACCAGTTTCAAACTTAGTGGTGGGGTTGCCCAGTTGGAGGTTAATTTGCTAATGTCCATTAGGAAAATAATTCTTCATGCATATTCTCACACTTCTTTATGGTCTGGGCTTTCTGAATAAGGGGGATATTTGAATAGCAAAGGTCTTAGAAGCTAGAGGTTGTGAATTGCTCCAAAGATACATAGAAACTTATCTTCCTTGGGGAGACATTCACTTACCTTCCAGGGTTTTAAAGTTCTCTTTCTCTTTCTCAGCAGAGTGGGATAGGAGCAGATATGCCAGCCACCCTATATAAACTATTAATCTAAAAATTTGAAGGATCTGGTACCCATTGTATCACCCTGTGGGAACTGGGGCAAGCGGAACCAATGCAAGATGCTACTCTGGGTGCTCTTCTTGCTGTGTGTAATAAATGGTCTGTTCTCTTATCCAGAAGTCTGGTGTTTCTATCAGTGTACATATATATACATTTACAGACACATGTATGTATATATAACTATGACAGACTAATTTATAAGCTTAGAAAGTTGCATGAAATCTCTGGTCTTTTGCAGGTTTAGACTTAATATACCTCTCAAAACCAAAGGTGAGCATAATCTTCGGACTTAGTTTTAAACCCCTACAAAGTAATTTTATATGAGTATATGGGGACACATATATTGGGTGCCTGCCCAGCATCCATACCTCCCCTTTGCAACAGCACTTAATTTCTTTTGAAGGACTACCACCTGTAATGCATAGCAGCTGTGCAGTTTTTGGGGGTGGTGGTGGTTGGAGAAGGGTATTGACTTCATCCCAGTTTCCAGAGTGAGTCTTCACAGGCATACACAAATCTGCCTAGTATAATACAGTTGCTGTGATAACTGGATCAGTAACTAGTTCTTTGATTATCCGTAGATGTTATTTACCTGGGCATTATTGTTGCTTAAAATCGATTGGGCCAACCAGAGTGAAATAAGTGAAATAAAGGACATTTATTCTAAGGTAGAATGAAGAGAAAAACTTTCTCTGAATGATGTAGGGTACAGGTCCAGAATTGGTGTAGTCATTTTTAAACATTGAGAGAAATTGGGCTAATGGTTAAACTGTTAATAGAAGACTGTGGAAGAATTAGAGAAAAGTAGAGGCAGCATCCTGATTAAACCATGCCTGAACTCCTATTGAATCTTCAAGTTATGTAAAAAAATAAAATCCTTTGTTATTGATGTCAACTTGAATTGAGTTTTCTAGTATGGATAAAGGAAATCTAGCTTACTGTTAAAGGGATAAAAGGGAAGGGTGTGAGGAGGCCAATACTCAGCCTACTTTTCAACAGACTTCCTATTACTTGACCTGTCTGAAATTCCTATCCTCAGAGATATTCTTTTGTATTATACTATTGTTCTAGACCAGTGCCATCTAGAAGAAGCTTCTGCCATGATAGAGATATTCTATATTTGCACTACCCAATATGGTAGCTGTTAGGCACATATGACTGTTGGGCACTTGAAGTGTTGCTAGTGAGATTGAGGACGTAAGTAGTAAATTTCATTTAATTTTCATTGATTTGAATTTAAATTTAAAAAGCTGCATACATTTGGAAGCTACTATATGGGACAGTACAAATATAGATTGCCTTGTTAAAAGCAAAATGTCTAGAATAAAAATAAGCCAGTTTTGTCAAATTTTGGTATGATTTATTTAAAGCTTTTTGTTAGAAAACTTAAGCTTGGGCCTGGAACACAGAAGGTTAGGTGTGTTTGATAATTTGACTTTTATTTCTTTTGGGGATGGGTCATGTGGAAGAGACGCAGAACAGGGGAAACACTTCTACCTTTTCTCCTTTTTGGAAATGTTACCTTTAAAGTATCCACTATTCTGTAAAATTATATTTAAAAGGGAAAATAGTTGCCAATTTTTCTTGATATGGGCAGTGTATTTTCTTACAGTTTCATTTCACATCAGTGGGAATATAAACAAAAGCAGTATAAATAAATATATTATGAATTCCTTACAAATGAGGTATATAATATGTTCCAGATGTGTGAATTTTGAAAACCGACTATATCAATGAAACTCTAATTAAGAAATAAAGGCAAAGTCCTATCATTCCCCGCTCCTTTTCTCTTTTCTTCCTTTCTCCTTTCTTTCCTCCTTTGTATCTGGATTAGTCTGCAAGGGCAGTCATAACAAAATACCACAGACTGGGTGGCTTTAAGCAACAGAAATCAGTTTCTTACAACTCTGGCGGAGGGAACTCTAAGATTAAGGTGTCCTTAGGTTTAGTTTCTCCCAAGGTCTATCTCTTGGGTTTGCAGATGGCCACCTATTTGCTGTGACCTCTCAGGGTCCTTTCTCTGTGCACACATATCCCTAGAGTCTCTTCCTCTTATAAGGACACCAATTTTAGTGGATTAAATCTCCATCCTTTTGACTCACCAAACCTTAATTACTTTTTAAAAGGATTAGCATTTCAACTTATGAATTTGGGGTAAACAAAAATCAATTCATAGCATTATTTTCCTTCCTTCTATAGGTATTTGTCAAGGACTGATTTTGTGAAAGACACTGAAGTTACAATAGGAACAAGCAAGATATAGTCTCTGTCTTTTGTTTTTTGAATTTTTTTTTTTTATTATGTTTGGTTAGTCGCCGTATAGTGCATCATCAGTTTTTGAAGTAGTGTTCAGTGATTCATTAGCTGCGTGTAACACTCAGTGTTTATCACAACTTAGAGCTCCAGTCTCTCTCTGGAAGAGAGAAATAACAAACAACCTAATTAAAAATACAATATGAATTATTGTGGGGGAAGTATAGGGATTATGAAAGCACATGAAAGGAACATCAGACCTATTGGGTGGGATGAGGGACGGCTTTTGGGAGTAAGTCATTCAGCAAGCATCTGAATAAAGGGTAGAAATGAGCCCAGGAAGGGATTGTGGAGTTGGGCGAGGGAGCTGGAGGGAATAGAAAGGATGAAAGCCTGAAGGGGAGATTGAGCTCAGGGAGGGTAAGTAGTGACAGGAAGCAGAATTGCTAGAACTTTGTGAATGTTTAGATGAGGATGGGGAGGTGTAGGGGAAAGGGGCATGATCAGGAATGCCGTAACTGTCTGTGATTCCAGCAGAGAGAGGGTGTGAGCAGGGCAGAGAGAAAGAGACAGGGAGGGAGGAGAAGAGGCCATGTCAGTCATGCTGTGTCATTTGTGGGATCATGTGTTGGTAACTCAGTGCTATTTCCTCCTTCACGTCTCTCCCCTGTACTCCAGGACTGGAATCCTGATAATCACATTTTCTAGACCTCTTATCAGCAAATTTTTTATTTAGATTCTGTCAAAGCATTTTATTTGGAAGTCAGGGAGAAGTTAAGTTGCATACCTGAAACTACTATAACACTGTATGTTAACTATACTGGAATTCAGTGAGAAAGTAATGGGTTTTGTGAAGTTTTACGTCCTGAGGATTACCCCTTTCATGACTATTCCTGGTTGAGCGCCTAGCGCTATCTCCCTGCAACTCCTACACTTCCTATGCCTTCCAACAGTTTAAGTCCCTAATTACTAGATTTAAGTCCCTTCCTCTTCAAAATACCTAAAGTGGTTCTTGCTTTTCTGATTCAGCTCTGAGCATCCAACTCCCAGCAGTCAAGCTGAGCCTTCCATGTCAGCATGCTAGAACTTCCAGATACTTTCAGAACTCGCTCCATTTTCTCTCACATGTTAAGCTCAGTTAGAGGTCTGAGCATCCTTGTCAAACACCATTACCCACACTTTCCTTCCCACTTTACTTCAGCCATCATCAAACTGAAATCCAATCTCCTAGCCTTCCTTTCTACTAACCCTGTGTATGTACCATATGGAACTCTCAATTTCTGTTTAGCAAACCCTACTGCATCTTCAGTATCTCCTCTGAATGTTCTTTTGAACCTCCTTAAGTTAAAATCTGGCTGTCCTTGTGGACACTGCTTTCCCTGAAGTTATTTATCTTAGGACCATGAATAGGGCAACGTTTCCTTGCTTTCCAATGTTTCAATGTTTCATGGTTGTTTCTAAATCATTTCTCTGAATTTCTTTGAAGAAATCATTATTTTTTATCAAGTTTTTAAATTTGAATTCCAGTATAGTTAACATACAGTGTTATAGTAGTTTCAGGTATGCAATATAATGATCTAATGATTCTATTCATTACACAGTGTTCATCACAATAAGTACGCTCTTTAAAAAAAAATTTTTTTTTTTTTTATTTGAGAGAGCAAGTGCGCACAAGCAGGGGAAGTGGCACACAGAGGTAAAGGGAGAAGCAGGCTTCCTAGCAAGCAGGGAGCTTGATGTGGGGCTCCATCCCAGGACCCTGGGATCATGACCTCAGAGGAAACCAATTTTCAGATGCTCAACTGACTGAGCCACCCAGCTGCCCCTTTTCTTCTGTTTTTGATTTTAGCCATTCTGACAGGTGTGATGTGATATATCATTGTGGTTTTGATTTGCATTTCCCTGATGATTAATTATGTTGAGCATGCCTTCATGTGTCTATTGGCCATCTGTATGTCTTCTTTGAATAAATGTCTGTTCATGTCTTCTGCCCTTTTTTAATGGGATTGTTTTTTGGGTGTTTGAAGTAATTATTATCTGCTGCTAACACGCCCCCAGCTTCTCAATGCTGATCTACAATTTTAGTCACTTGGTTATATGAGCTATTCAACTCTCTCCTCTGTCTTTGATATTTGATTTGAAATATCAAAGTTGCTGTACAGAATTGCTTAACATTCATTATATGCAAAACATTTAGAAATGTGGTACATAGTAAGTTCTCAATGAGTATTATTATCATTGTCATCATCCTCATTTTCCCCTGCTTGTCCTAGAACAAGTAAACACTGTGGGAGAAAATCACACACTGGGATTATTGGTTTTTCTTGAATTCATAGTTACAGCCTTCAAATTGGCTCTTATCCCTGCTTAGCAATTATTATTGTTCTTTATTAAGCTTACTTTCCCACTCAGGGAGATGACTTGTTATACTTTCTTCTTTTTTCCTATACCCCACACCCATTCTCTCTCTGATGATGATCTCAGCTCACACTTCATTAGGACAATACAGATTAATTTGGAAACTCTCTCATCTTCCCTCCCTCACATCATTTCTCCTTAGTACATCTGTACCCGCCCTCCTCCTCCCTTCCTATTAACATCAAGTAGGTAGCCTTCTTTTGATTACAGCCTATCCTTCTGATTGCTCTTTGCACTCTTTTCCCCATTCTTTCTTAGGATTCTGCTCCTTGTGTTATCCACTATTCTGTTGGCTCATTACCATCAACCAAAAAAGCCAAAACTTCAAAAGCAGACACTTCCCTACGAACATTCTCTCTCTGTTCTCATTCATGGTAAAACTTCAAGAGTAGTATCCTGCAATTACTATCACCATTTTCTGACCTCCCATTCACTTTCAGCCCCTGCCAATCTGGTGCCACACTTCTGCAGACACCAAGATGGCTCCTGAAGAGGACAGTGTCTCCATGTAGTCAAATTCAGTGGCCCCTGATCTGTCTTCTTGTTTATCAACCTCACAGTAGCATTCAACTCAGTTGAACCATTCTCTTCTTCTTGAATTATTTTCCTGTTATACTTAATATGAACCTACAACTCCTTGGTTTCATTCAAAGTTCTGTTATTTTCTACCCAAACTTTGCACCAGGGCATGTTTCTGATCTATATATTTAGATCTTATCCTGACATCATCTCTTAACCTTTTGAGTCTATGAATACTAGTATAAAGTAGGAAATAAGAGCATGGGCTCAGCAGCCATACTGTCTGCTCATATACCCTGGTTCCACCATTTACTAGCTGTATGACTAGGCAGATTACTTGACTTTCTTGGATTTCAGTTTCTTTATCCATATAATGAGGATAATAGTGCTTTAGTTACAGGGTTATTGTGAAGATTATATTAACAGTGTACAGCTTATAGTAAGCACTATGGTAGTTGTTATTATTATATGTTGAAAATGCTCAAATTCCTATTTCCTGCCTAGAACAAACCCAAGGTTTGGATTCACATGCAGCTGCCTATTTAAGAGCTCAAAAAACAAAACACAACAAAAAAAAACTCCACATATTCATGTGGTCCTCAAGTTAACATGTTTAAAATAAAATATAGCTCTTGATTAGCCCCCAAACCTGTTCTTCTCCTCAATCTTCACTCTTTCACTCTCACTTAATAGCATTTTCTTCATCCATTAAGTAAAAAGTTATTTTTGAAATTAGAGGTATCTGTCAATGTTTATTCTTTTCTCTTTTATTTTTTTTGTGTTCTTAGAAACATCTTATTACTAGTGTTCTTTAAAAAATTCATTATTTGCAGTACAGAGGGGGTATAACAAAATCACTGATCTAAAAACTCTGCCTATATTTCTTAATAATCTGAAATTAGAAAATTGAACTATAAGTAGGCAGGAGAGTTAAAACCATTGTAGTGTTTCTTGGGTTCAGTAATTTTACTAATAGCCAAAATCATCTTGTTGAACTCCCATTACACAAAATTTTCCACTCCAGGGGTGTGCATATGTATGTGTGTGTGTGTGTGTATTGTCATTGGTGTGTTTGCCTGCTAGAAGTTAGGAGGAAAGTGAAATGCAGCCTAGAAATAGAAGACCTTGTCCCATGACTCCTATTTTAGAAGACTAGTTCAAATTACTTGGGTAGATGAAAACAGGGTACAAGCTGAATCACACATATCTTTCAAACACTTATGAAAAAACCATATGCTATCAAAATTATTGGTAAATATCTGTCATGTCTTCATGATTACATTTGTCACTTGCTCCACTTCTAGTATTTCTTCCAGTGTTGTTATGACATTTTATTTTAAGTAGTTATTTCTTTTCTATAATGCTCAATACCACTAGTCTATGTTTTTTGGCCACTTTTTTTTTTTTGCCTTCACAATGACTCCAAATATAAATATGATATTCTTTTCTGGTACAGTTATCAAAGGGAAGGAGGTTTGAGTTCACAAGGAAAATAAATGCCCTAGAATTTCAAGGTGTTAAAAATTCAATGATCTTTTAGTCGCCATAATAGTTATCACACAATATCATTTACTAAGCACGTACTATATTCCAGCCACTTGGCTAAATGGTTTTCATGCATTATATCATTTAAACATCACAATAATTCTATCAGGTAACTGGTAAATACAAGTACCAGAGCAGAAAATGGGCTAAAAGAGACTTATTATTTTGCTTATGGTCATATAGCTAGTAAATGACAAATCCAGAATTCAAGCCCATGTCTTCCTATCCCCAAAGCTAGTGCTCTTCATCATTAATTTAATTTAAACCTTTTAATAGCAGTTACAAAGAAATAGTTTACTCCTTAGTATGCCTTAATAGTTTATTAAGTGACTTATGCTGTCTATATCTATTTTGTCTTTTTCCAGTTGATGAATTCCTAATTTTTTTGAGATTTTCATATGAACAGCTTTATTAATTTTTTTACATATTGGATAGAAAACTTCATTACCTCATTCTCCATTATTTACCCAATTGTAAGATTCAGCTTCCAAGTTCCAGCTAAGAGTTTATAAATCAGTTTTTGTTGTATTCGCCATTTCTCTTAGTACTATGGTTTCATTGTGTGATGATCATTTTGAAGTCTGCATTTAGTGCAAAGGTAAGACTTTCCACATATTAGTTCTTTTAAAAATTTAGCTCGATTCCCAGATCTTGTTCTTGGGCTGCCAAAATGACTCTGTGGCAACGTTGAAAACTGATGATAAATAGGGAATGTTTAGATTGAGACCCGTGGAACTGGACCGAAGCACTTATCTTCAGATCCAATTTCGGTGATGTATGTATTATGATTCCTGGCAAGGAAAAAGCTGTTTCTAGTTGATGGAAATTTTTTCTGCAGTAGGCTCTCCCGGAAAATCCCCAGGTAGCAATGAAAAGAAAATGTTAAATTCTCTAACTTTGTTATTAAAGAGTACAGTAAGCAGTGTCTTCAGCAGCAGCTCTACCAATAGTGCAGAAAATGTTTTCATATGGCTGTTTTCACACTGTCAGCTTTCAATGAACATTTAGGGAATAATTTTTACATTGTAGTACTGAAGATATTCCCGCAGGTTGCTGGTCTAGAGAAGGCCAAGGAAGTAACTTTCTTATGACCAGACCAGATCAGAAATAGCACTGAGGTTATTGAACCAGAATGATGTGGCTAATTTCTTAGATTTTTTTTTTTATTTTCTTCTGTCCATTTTAATTAATCAGTCAACACCCCCAGGTCATTCTGTAGAAATTCCTAACCACATTAACATATTTAGTTAAAAGATCAAACTATTGAAGAAATTTGGGCAAGGAGAAAAAGCTAAGAAATTAATAGACCGCAGCAACATTGACATCCATAACATCCCCCTGAAGAGTATGTATGGTGACCAAGAATTGGGCTCTAAGTTTCCTAGAGGTTAAAGAAAAAGTGAAAGATAATTGTAGAAGTCAGTGTACATGATAAAGAAACCAACTAATGAGTCATGAAAAGCACGACTATTTTCCCCCATGACTATACATAAACAACCTAAACTCCTTAATGATGTCATAATTGATACAGTTACATACTGTAATGTTTGAATACTTCATTTTGTGTAAGGTGAATGATTTATCTTCATCATTTAGGGAAAGCAATTCTGTTGCCAGAGTTGGGAGTGGGAAAAAATAATTGGACCCAGTTGTTAGCTCTGAGATAATATGACTTGTTTCAAGGGAAAAGTTAGACCATCTACCTATAGCATATGTGAATGGAGTATGTATTCTTAGGACCATAAACATTTTTTAGTTAACAGTAATCTTTCATTATTACAAAAGCATGACATATATATTATATGAAATCAAAAGATATAGATAAAAATAAGAAAGAAACCATTTTCCCCAATCAGAAAAAAATGATCATAGTGTATATTTTGCAAAAAATTCATATTTTGCATAATATTTTAAATTGCTTTTTTGAGCTAAATCATTAATTAAAATATTTACTTTTTCATGTCAATAAAGTTTTTATCTCTTTTAATTACTAGTCCTTATTCCATTCCCCCCTACTCTCACTTCCAAACTTTTTTTATGTAACTGGTTTGTTGTAACCAGAATCCAGTCTATGCCCATGCATTGATTCTTATTATTACGTTGTTTAAAGTTTGTTAGTCCAGAGCAGTGCTTTTTATCATGACACTAACTTGGTGAAGACTCTGTTAGTTGTCCTACAAAATGTCTTATCCTCTGGATTTATCTGACTTTTCTCTTAGAGAAAATCACCTATATTTCCTAATGAATTGGAATGAATTCCAATTAAATAGTTTTGTCTGGAATACACCATGGTTCCTTCATGTTGCATTACATCAGGAACACATTGTATTTGGTTACCCTACTCTCAGTAATGTTGACACTGACTTATGGGTAAGGGTTATGAAAGCCTGATCCCCACTTTGTGCATGTGTGTTTTCTCATTGAATCATGTATAAGTAATTAGGAGGGTGTTACTTTGTTACCATATAAATGCACAGTTCTCCATCAACTATTTACCTAATGATTTTAATGAGAATTGATAATCCTTAAAGGAATTCATATTTGATCATTTGATATTTGCTGCTGTTCTTCCAGAGATATCATTTGATATTTGCTGGTGTTCTTCCAGAGCATTGAATAATGGATCCAACAGAAATACAGTTTCTTTTTTTCTAAATACTTTTATTTTTTAAATTATTTTTATTAAGATATAATTTATTATTTGCCTTAGGGGTACAGGTCTGTGAATCATTAGGCTTATACATTTCACAGCACTTACCGTAGCACATACCCTTCCCGATGTCCATAACCCAACCATCCTATCCCTAACCTCCCATCCTCCAGCAACCCTCAGTTTGTTTTGTGAGATTAAGAGTCTCTTATGGTTTGTTTCTCTCCTAATCCCATCTCATTTCATTTTTTCCTTCCTTATCCCCCACAATCCACTGCCCTGTCTCTTAAATTCCTCATATCAGAGAGATCATATGATATTGTCTTTCTCTGATTGATTTATTTTGTTCAGCATAATACCCTCTAGTTTCATCTACGTCATTGCAAATGGCAAGATTTCATTTCATTTGATGGCTGCATAGTATTCCATTGCATATATATATATTACGTCTTCTTTATCCATTCATCTATTGATGGACATCTAGGTTCTTTCCATAGCTTGGTTATTGTGGACATTGCTGCTATAAACATTCAGGTGCTCATGCCCCTTTGGATTACTACATTTATATCTTTAGAGTAAATACCCCGTAGTGTCATTGCTGGGTCTTAGGGTAGCTCTATTTTCAACTTTTTGAGGAACCTTCATGCTGTTTTCCAGAGTGGCTGCACCAGCTTGCATTCCCACCAATAGTGTAGGAGGGTTCCCCTTTCTCTGCATCCTCGCCAATGTCTGTTGTTTTCTGACTTGTTAATTTTAGCCATTCTGATATGAGGTGGTATCTCTGTGGTTTTGATTTGTATTTCCCCGATGCCAGGTGCTGTGGAGCATTTTTCATGTGTCTGTTGGCCATCTGGATGTCTTTTTTGCAGAAATGTCTGTTCATGTCTTCTGCCCATTTCTCGATTGGATTATTTGTTCTTTGGATATTGAGTCTGATAAGTTCTTTGTAGATTTTGGATACTTGCCCTTTATCTGATATGTCATTTGCAAATATCTTCTCCCATTCTGTCAGTTATCTTTTGGTTTTGTTGACTGTTTCTTTGCTGTGCCAATGCTTTTGATCTTGATGAAGTCTCAATAGTTCATTTTTGCCCTTGCTTCCCTTGCCTTTGGCGATGTTTCTCGGAAGAAGTTGCTGTGGCTGAGATGGAAGAGGTTGCTGCTTGTGTTCTCCTCAAGGATTTGGACGGATTTCTGTCTTAGATTGAGGTCTTCCATCCATTTTGAGTCTGTTTTTGTGTGTGGTATAAGGAAATGGTCCAGTTTCATTCTTCTGCATGTGGCTGTCCAGTTTCCCAACACCATTTGTTGAGGAGACTGTCTTTTTTTTTCCATTGGACATTCTTTCCTGCTTTGTCAAAGATTAGTTGACCATAGAGTTGAGGGTCCATTTCTGGGCTCTCTGTTGTGTTCCATTATCTATGTGTCTGTTTTTGTGCCAGTACCATACTGTTTTGATGATGACAGCTTTGTAATAGAGCTTGAAGTCTGGAATTGTGATGCCATCAACTTTGGAATTATTTTTCAACATTCCTCTGGCTATTCGGGGTCTTTCTGGTTCCATATAAATTTTAGGATTATTGGTTCCATTTCTTTAAAAAAATTGATGGTATTTTGATAGGGATTGAGTTAAATATGTAGATTGCTTTAGGTAGCATAAACATTTTCACAATATAGAAGTACAGTTTCTGTTGGAAAATCAGTATACCTACTTAATTCTTCTACTTTAATGATCAATTTTCAAACTACAAAGCTGTCTTAATAGATACCTTAGAGAATGACACTTGCATTTTCTGGTGTTCTCTTTTTCTGAGTATAATTGTGTATTCATGAATTTCTGGGAAATCCACATGTTAATATACTAGAACCACTATATTTTGTGTTGCTCAGATGTTTAAAACTTAAGCCAGTGGGAGCCACTTCACATTACCTCATATCCTTTTGACCAACCCCACTAGTCTTTGAATGCTTCTCGCTTCCTATCCATATATTTCAGACTCACTTTTTACCATCCCTGTCCCAGTCTTGGATTCTGCTCTTTCTCCAAGTGGAGATCCTGAGATCTGGCATAGCTCAATGGTAATATTTGCTTCTCATGACCAGAAATATTTTTTTTTCCTAGCTGGTATTTAATAAGCACTGGCAGTGAAATGTCAAAGATGTGTTCACTCATAATTACCTGGAATAGCGAGGTTACTTATTAGGGGCCGTTGTTTATAATGTAACAAGTCCAAATGTGGCATAAAGTCCTCTTCAGAAAATTAAGAAGACTCAATCAAGATTGATGCCTGAATGAATGACATTCTCATCTTTGCAAAAAGATGAAATTAAAGGCAACAATTCCCTGCCAACCTCGCCATTATGCACTTCAGAATTTAGCAAACTCTAAGAATAGGAAAGTTGTGCCTAACTCCAGCTTTTTTTCTTTTTCAGTATTTTTATTAAAGACATAGTTTTACAGTTCATGAAGATCTCTAATTTGAGGGGCCCATTCATCAAATGACTAAATCTGAGAGTTTGGCCAAAAGCTAGAAAATGGAGCTTTTGCAATTGGAAATTTGATCCATAATCATCATTAAATAATGTCTCCAGAACCTTTTACTTTTCTTTGTATTGACCCATTTGAAAAAAAAAAAAAGCAGACTATAAAAGTGTTTACATTCAATGAATTCTTTCTTTAGATTCTCCTTTAAATGTAGTTTTTTTTCACTTTGCTAGACCATTTCTTTTTCATCTTTATTTTTAAATTTTTTATTTTTATAAACATATAATGTATTTTTATCCCCAGGGGTACAGGTCTATGAATCGCCAGGTTTATACACTTCACAGCACTCACCATAGCACATACCCTCCCCAATGCTAGACCATTATTTTTTAAAGCTATTTAGATTTGCTGAAGATAAGAAATTGTATGGCTAGTTCCTAGTATCCCCTATTGTCAGTGTAGGTTTTATATCATTCTTTCTTTTTCTTTTTCACTTTTTATTTTTTTCTGTACTTTTCTGTGGCTTGTGATTGATGGATGTATATTTCTCAGAAATTTTAAGGGTAAAATGATGCAAATTATTTGAAATATTGATTAATCATTGTTTAAAGGAACCCACACTTGATCTCAGACTTCTGAGCCTGGCCCATCTCCAGTCTTTTTTCAGATGTGTGATTAAACTCACAAATCAGAATAAAAATAAGTAAAAAAAAATATTTATGGAGGAAATGTCTACTTTGTCTAAGTTGTCTAATAGAAGGAGATCCTTTGGAACACTTAATTATTAAATAAGGTATAACTCTGTCCCTTTGACATAAAATTGAATAGTGATAGCTTGGGATTATAGGTTTTTGGCTAAATATTTTTCTCTTTGATTAATGTACCTTCACCACAGGCATCTATAAATCAATGTTCACATCTTTATCTACCTATATCTCAGTTGTCTATTACCAAGTGCTGAGGATTAAAAACCAACTCATTAAACTTCTCCAACCCTGGAAATCCCTGATTTATTCAGGGACTAGGAAGGAGGAATTCCTAAACTCTGCCTCCCAGAAAATTGTTCACTTACTTTTGAAATGCCTTTGTTGCTCTCTAATTCCTGGGTGTCTTCATTTCAATTTTTATTAAGTCTTTGGGCACAGTTGCCTTCATATTTCCTTTTGAAGCTGTTCTCATTATTTATAAACCACATGCTTGTATTTCAAGCAGGGTTGATGTACAACCTTCATAACTGCATGGAAGCTTTGGTGTCAAACATACCATAAAACCCTCATCAGGATGAAGTTAGTGTGTTCTGAGTAGCACAGACTATTCATTATAGATCCCATGATCTTTTAATCTAAACAACAGAAACATGGTTCATTTGTAACTACTTCCTATGATTTAAATTATTGAGGGTTTTAACCAAAATATTTATTGAATAATACTGCATAGTTACCAACCTCTTATTTCCACTTGGAGAACATTTACATTTAAGATGAGAAATTATATTACTAAAAAGTTTTATTTTAAAAATGTAAATTACATGAAAAGCATATTAATGAAATATAGAATATTTTCCTGGAGTTAGTGTTTTCCAAAAGTTTAATGACTTAGATTTCTCTATGTATTATACTATTGTTAAATGCAATTCCTCCAGAAGTAATGAAAAATAGAATATAAAACAGAATTTTAGATATTATAATTTCTTTCATTGACAAATTTATAATTGTTACAAGGTGCCACAGTAATAAAAGAGTTTAATAATCTGAAAAAAGGTGTCTTAGGTGATGTTAGTAGAGATGAACGAAATCTTCACAGATATGATACAGTTTTTAAGGAGTGACAGAAATTGAAGAATTACATTCTTAAAATAATATTTAAGAATTTTAGAATTATATAATCTTAAGATTATATTCTTTAAGAAAAATAATTCTTTAAGAACTATTAAAGTCATAAGAAAAAAGTATACTTAGTAATGCTTTCCCTCAGATCTAATACTTGCAAATGTGTTTTATGCATTCTGGGATGAATTTTTAGGAATATTCTAAACCAACCCAAAAATCAGCAGCATGTTGAAGATGTTACAGTAAAATAAACATGTAATTATCATCAAAAATAAGCTCTTTATGAAGTATTGGAAGAAATGCAAATTTGTAAAAATTTGTTGACTTCCAAAATTATATTTTAAATTTGAACTGGTTTTATATCTTAGTATTACTATAAATTATAGTCTTGTAGTCATTCATTTAACAAAAGTTTAATAAGTTCCATGTTCCAGACACTGTAAAAGACCCTGGGGATATGAATTGGTATATATGTGCTATGTTGGAAGTTAAATTCTATAGTAGTGACAAGTAACTTTGGTTGTAAGTAAGGAAAATCTGACTATCAGTGTCCAAATGAATAGTTTTCTTTTCCTGAGGATTTCTGGAGTTGGGAGGCTACTCGTTTTGGTCTAAGGTATATGAATGATGGGATCACACTATGGCCATTCTTTCATGCTTATCAGTTCCAGAAACCGGTGTCATGACTACTTTCAAGATGAGGAAAGGGGAAGGAGCTTTGTAAATGATATCTGCTTTCCAGGAAAACAAATGCTTTCCTAGATGTAACCTAGAAAAATTCTGTTTATTTATTATTGGCCAAAACTTTGTTACATAGCCTCTTCTAGCTGCAAAGGAAACTATAATTGAGCATTCGGTTTCTCTAATTTTTATTAATGGAAGTGAAATGGAAGAAGGGGGATGAATATTGAATTGGGTTAGCCTGGCAATGTGGTCTACCATAACTTCCCACTTGAGAAATGATTATTGATGCATGATGAAGAATCCAACTGTATTTTTCAGGAACTAGAGAATTATATAGTTGATAAACTTTTATATTTATACATTTTTGTGGTATAACAAGAAGAAGGGCTCTGCTAGGAAATCAGAATAAGCCTTTGAAGTAAGAGTGGAAATTATTGCAACTGAACTTCAGTATATATATATGTATATACATATATATATATATATATATATATATATATATATAATTTGTGATTCCTTTAACTTTTATTTATTTATTTATTAAAAATTTCTTTTCAGTGTTCCAGAATTGTTTATTTTTTAAGGGAAGAGGTAATTTTCACACTTTTTTTTTAACAGGAAGAGCTAATTTTTACAAAAATTGCTCTTTTTTTTGCCTTTGACTTGGCAGGAGTTGAATACATGTAGTTTAAATATTTTTTATTAGAAAGTAGGGAGCTTGCTTATTATTGTTTCCTACTCAAGTAAGTAGGAATTGGATATTATTTTATCTTAAACACTGTATTTAGGAAGTTTTGTTTCTAGTAATAGGGAAGTAGTATCGGATTACCATCATGCAGGAAAGAATAATAAATTTTTGATGAAATAAAAACCAACTATTTGAAGGCAGTAGAGAATGACCAAAAGGAGGCAGAAACTGGAGGAGTGTAGATCCTTGAAAACAGGAACTGGACTGGGTGAGTTTTATGAATTTTTTGCCTGAAGACATTCTCTACTGGAGTGATATGGAATGGCTGGAACTCAAGTGGAAATTTGTGGTCTTACTGGCTAACAGAATGAAGGAGAAACACCACATGATCATCTCAATGAAAAATTGTTTGCAAAATTCAATATCTAGTCATTATAATAACTTTCAATAATTATGAGAAGAGAACTTCCTCAGTCCAATAAATAGCATCTGTAGAAAGTCTTTAAAATGGAAAATACAGGGGCACCTGGGTGGCTCAGTGGGTTAAAGCCTCTGCCCTCAGCTCAGGTCATGATCCCAGGGTCCTGGGATTGAGCCCCACATCGGTCTCTCTGCTCAGCAGGGAGGCTGTTTCCTCCTCTCTCTCTGCCTGCCTCTCAGCCTACTTGTAATCTCTGCCTGTCAAATAAATAAATAAAATCTTTAAAAAAATAAAATGGAAAGTACAGCTAGTATCACAACAAATGGTATAAATTCTATAATTTTCTCATAGGATAAAGAACAAAGCAAGAATGTCTGTGCTCACCACTTCTATTCAACATTGTCTGGAAGTTCAGGTCAGTACAATAAGGTAAAAGAATGAAATAGAAAGCATAACAATTATAATGAAAGATAGAAGATAATCTTTATTCACAGAAGCCATAATTGCCTTTTTAGTCATTCCTAAGGAATCTCAATTATAAGAAATAATGAGTGAATTTAGGAATTTCATAGGAATGAGGTCAACTGATCAAAATCAGAAGTATACCTATATGCTAGGTATAAATATAAAATAAAACATTACACTTAAAATATCAAAACTTAAAATATTGTGGAATAAATTTAATAAAACATGTGAATGTAATCTCTACAAAAACATACTAAACAATGCTGGAAGAAATGGAGTAGAGAAATACACCATCTCCATGGTTCAGGAGACTTAGTTTTATTAATTTAATTTTTTAACTTAATTTGCCAACTCAGTGAAATCTCAATCATAATATCAACAGCAGTTTTTGTACAGATGATCCAGTTCATTATAAAATTTATGTGAATATATGAAGATCCTGCAATCTTCAAAATAATTTTGAAAAAAGTGAAGTTGGAAGATTTAAACTACCTCAGTTCAAGATTCATAATAAAGAATTATTATTCAAGAGAGTGTAGTGTTGGCATAATAATAGACAAATGGATCAATGAAACCAAATAGAAAATTTAGAACTAGATCAACATGTATATAATCAACTGATATTTGATGAAGGTGCTGAAGCTGTTCTATAGGGAATGAACAGTATACCTCAAAGGAGAAGCTAAATCTCTGATGTTTTTAGAAGAAAATAGAGGGGATTATCTTTGTGACCGGGGACTGGCAAATGTATCTTAGAAAGTAAGTACAGAATAATAAAAGCAAAAAATGATTAATTAAAATTCTTTAAATTAATACATCTCATCAAAATACACTATGGAGTAAATTTATTTATTTATTTATTTATTTTTTATTTTTTTATTTTTTATTTTTTTATAAACATATATTTTTATCCCCAGGGGTACAGGTCTGTGAATCACCAGGTTTACACACTTCACAGCACTCACCAAATCACATACCCTCCATGAGTAAATTAAGAGGCAAACTAGACTGGGAAAGTACTTACAAAGTATAATTTGGTAGAGAACTTGTAGTTCAGAACATATATTGAAATAATACAACACAGTGATGAAAACAAAAAAAGGGAAAAAATTTGAACAGATACTTCATCAAAAAAGATTTATCAAATGGCCAATAAGCACTTTTGAAAATCTGTTTAACATCCTTACTCATGAGGGAAATGCAAACTAAACCATAATAAAATAGCACTATGCAATTATGAAATTTACCTATTTCAATTTGTCATACGACAAATTCTGGCTAATAGGTTGGGAGCAAGAGTGACTTGAATCACTTCTGGACTGGCACATTTAACTGTTGATACAAAGCCTGTAGAGCTCTCTTTTCCCCTCTGGCATGATAACTTTTAACTTTTGAAATGGCAGCTGCTTCAGCTGCTCAGCATTTTCCTTGAATGACTAACATTTTTAGAAACTTTCTTCCAGTCCACAGTGGGTATGATGGTTAATTTTATATGTCAACTTGATTGGGCCATGGAGTACCCAGATGTTTGGGTAAACATCATTTCCAATTGTGTCTGTGAGGGTGTTTCTGACAGAGATTTACATTTTAGATCAGTAGATTAGTAACAAAGATTGCCCTTTGTAATGTAGGTTAGCCTCATCCAATCTACTGAAGGCCTTAAAGTTAATAAAAGACTGATCGTCTCTGCCGGATTATCTTCAAGCTGGGACATTGGTCTTCTCCTGCCTTTGGGCGGAGACTGAAACTGACACATAGGCTCCTCTGGGTCTCCAGCTTGTCAGCTGCAGACCTTGGACTTCTCAGTCTCCACAGTTTCATGAATTGAATCCAGACCAATATAGATTTTGATGCTGAGAAGTGGGTTGCTGCTCTAACAAATACCAAAATACATGGAAACAGCTTTACAACTGGCTATGAATAGAGGCAGGAGGAGTTTTGAGATGGATGCAAGAAATATGGGCATTAAGGTTCTTCTGGTGAGATCTCAGAAAGAAAAAAGAACTGAAGAAAATGATTTCATCTTAGAGAGTATATAAATAGTTATGAACAGAATGTCGGTAAAATATGGATGTTAGAAGCCTTTCTGATGAACTCTCAGACGGAAATAAAGTACGTGTTATTGGAAACATAAAGAAACACAATCCTTATAAGGTGGCTAAGAATTTGGCTGAATTGTATTTGTACCCTAGTGTTATTTTGAAGATTGAATTTGTGGGCAATAAAATTGGATGTTTAGTTGAGACTACTTCTAAACAAAGTGTGCTTGCTTTTTCTGAGTGCTTATGGTAAAACGTGAGAAGAGAGAATTGAATTAAAAAAGGAATTGTTAAGCAAAAAGGAACCAGAACTTAAAGATTTGGAAAATTCTTAGTCTGTCCATATTGCAGAAAATGAGAAAGTGTGGTTAGAAGAGAATGCCAAGGGTGTGTCGGGAGTATCACTTGAAATGGAATTATAAGAGCAGAAACACTATCAAATTTAACTGAAGGAGACAGAAATGGAATTAAGGGAAGAAGGCTGTTGGATTTCTTAGATCCTGCAGATCAGACCAAAGAACTATTTAGCTGTGAGCATGTGCTATTCTTCAAGGAAAGGAAATGATCCTAAAGCCTTAGAAGTAGGGCCTCTGCCTGGTGGAGTCTTAGAAACATGACCCCACATGACAGGGCCTTAGGATGTGACCAATATCCTGTGGAGACTTGGGATTGTGACCTTTGTTGTGCAGAGCTGTAGAGATGGGTCTAATCCTCCAAGTTGAGTTCAGGAGGCAGAACATCAAACCAAAGAGGATTCTTAAGCCTTAATATGTGTTGGAATTTGCCTTCCTAGGTTTTGGATTGGCTTGGGACCAATCATCCCTTTCTTCCTTCTGATTTCTACTTCTTGGAATGGGAATGTTTATCCTATACCTGTCCCACCATTGCATTCTGGAAGCACATAGCGTATCTACTTCCACAGGCTCACAGCTGGTGAGGAATTTTGCCTCAGGATAAGTCATACTTCCATTCTCACCCTTATCTGATTTAAGTGATATTTCAATGAGATTTTGGACTTTAGAGTTGATATTGAAATAAGTTAAGACTTTTGGGAAGGTTGGGATTAACTGAATGTATTTTGCATCCAAGGAGGACTTGAATTTTGGGACTGGTAATGTGTGGAATCTTTATATCCTTCCACAATTCAAGTTGAAGCTCCAACCCCCAGTGTGATGATATTTTAAAGTGGGGTCTTTGGGAGACTATTGGGTTTAGATGGGGTTATGAGGTTTGGTCGCTTGTGATGGGATTTGTGTCCTTGTAAGAAGAGGAAGAGAGACCAGTTCTCACTCACTTATTCTGCCATGTGAGGACACAGAAAAAAGGCAGCCATCTGCAAGTTAGGAAAGCAGCTTTCACTAGGAACCAAATATGCCAGCACCTTGATCTTAGACTTCTCAGCTTCCAGAACTATAAGAAATAAATGTCTATTGTTTAAGCCACTCAGCCTATGGTAATTTGTGAAAGCAGTTCAAGCTGACTAAGACAATGTACATGGAGAGAATTTACCTTTTGTTTTTTAATGCACTGAGATATGGGGGTTGTTACTCCATCCTAACTTAAACTGATATGATAAAATGATTATAAAACTTGATTTGACTGTCTACATTCCGTAGGTCTAACATTCAGGTTCAGAGCACAGTTTTTGACTACACTACCAGTGTTATCCTGTTACATGGTTAACGGGTTGTATCATATGACTATTGTCCATTGGTATACTGAAACTCCAAAATATTGGCTGCTGTGTGGTCATGGACATCAGTGGTCTCTTGCAATGCCAAGCCTAGGAGAGATTGAGCATCAGTGTGAGCACTGGCCAGCACCTACCACAAAGAATAATGCTTTTATTTTTTACTTCAAAAATAGGTGGTCTTATTTACTTCAAAAATAGGTGGTCTTATATACTTCTTAGTTACTTTTTATATATACTTCTTACATACTCTAGTAAGATTATTTCACTAACTCTAGTATTTCTCAAATAAATCATGGAATTGAAGGATGCCAATTTTTTAGGTAAGGCCAATTCTTATATATTATATTCCAAAATTACTACTTTTCTCTAAACTGTGTGTTTCTACTTTATGTGTTTTCCTTTCTTACTCTATTATTTATTTTCCTCAATGTAATATAACAATGGTATTCTAAAAAAAGTGGCCACATCTTGCCAACTTTTTATCTTATCAGCAAAAATCAATTTAAGTAGGAATAAGTAGGATCTAATTTGTTGGTTTGCAAATTTAGTACAAAAATGAGAATTGAGCATTTTGACTTTGTCTTATATGTATACTTTAAATGCAGTCTGTTCTTTTTAAAGATTATTAGTTTATTTATTTATTTGACAAAGAGAGAGAGAGATCACAAGTAGGCAGAGAGGCAGGCAGAAAGAGAGGGGAAAGCAGGCTCCTTGCTGAGCAGAGAGCCCGATGCGGGACTCAATCCCAGGACCCGAGATCATGACCTAAACCTAAAGCAGAGGCTTAACCCACTGAGCCACCCAGGCGCCCACTGTCTGAAATACTGTTGAAAGTACTTAATTATATGTAAGAGCTGAGATTTCCACTTTGGTCAGAAATTAGGGAAAAATGTTTTCTACTAAAGCCAAAGTTTATCATAAAAAAAGAATTCCCCAATAAAAATCTTTTTTCCTCCCTACATTTGCCATATGACTTAATATGACACAACATAATTAAATATAATTTCATTTTCTCTTATTTATTTTACTATGTCAAAGCATATGATATTAAAGTGATTTCTCTTGGAAGAAAAGTCAACTTCTGAAGTATTTGTGGGGATAAACCGATAATTATGCAGTGGCACAGAGCTACTTCTGTTCTAAGACTTTAGAATTTTGAAACACCTTTTTTGAACTTCAGAGTAGACTAGACAGAATTCTGTCACAAAAGACGGCTAGGAAACCCTCAGTGATCAGCCCCATGGGAACTTGTGATGTTCTGTGTGATAACTGGAATAGAAAAGGGATGGTGTAGGCTACTTAAGGAAAATAACTGAGAATGCCTTCAGAAAGTTCATGTACAACCAAGGTGTATTCTCATGTAATCTGTTCTGGTTCTTACCTTCAGCAATTTCTTAGGTAGAAAGATTAAAGGTATTTATTTGAGCAGAAGCACAATGAGGTTCCGGGGGCATTTTTCTTTTTTTTATAATAATTTTTAAATTTTTTAAATAAACATATAATGTATTATTAGCCCCAAGGGTACAGGTCTGTGAATCGCCAGGTTTACACACTTCATGGCACTCACCACAGCACATACCCTCCCCGTGGGCATTTCCCTTTTAACACCATGGATGTGCTCTTGAAAAGTCTGGTATAGCTAACTATTTTAAGCCACTGAGGTATTGAAATTATTTAGAACTTTTGAGAGTGACAAGGGGACATAATAATTATACCAACTAGCATGCATATACCTGGACTTTAAAAAGGACAGTGGGGGACACCTGGGTGGCTCAGTTGGTTAAGCAGCTGCCTTCGGCTCAGGTCATGATCCCAGAGTCCTGGGATCGAGTCCCACATCCGGCTCCTTGCTCCACAGGGAGCCTGCTTCTCCCTCTGCCTCTGCCTTCCACTCTGTCTGCCTGTGCTCGCTCTCACTCTCTCTCTCTCTGACAAATAAATAAATAAAATCTTTAAAATAAAATAAAATAAAATAAAAAGGACAGTGGTATGTTTATGTATACTTTCTTACCGAGTTTTAAAATAATTGCATAAAGAAAAATAATTATATAAATAATACAAAATACAAAAATAATTACATGAAAAACTACACAGGCGTTTAAATCTCATTTAACTTTACACTTGGATTTAGCTTTTAGCACACACATTGCTTTCTATAAGAGTTAGTCAAACTCTCTGATAAGCTGAAGTCAGAAAAAGAAGTCTCCCTGTTGTCTTTCTTGTTGAGCAGTGCCCAAATGGATCCTGCTCTAAAAAAACTTCAGTTTCTGAGATGCTTTACTTTATGGGATGGGCACAAACTCCCAACTCTATATATAGTTGTCTATATATATGGAGAGAACTATATATAGTTCTATATATATAGTGAGAACTATATATATAGAAGAGAACTCTTTATAGTTCTCACTATCTATAACTATCTATATCTATATCTATATATCTCACTATCTATATAATTCTCACTACATAGATAGTGAGAGAAGCACCTATATAGATATGTACCACAGAGAAAAAAGCAAGCAAAGTTTCAGAAATGCTTTGTGTCCTGATTTTAAGAAACCCAGTATACAATTGTAAAGCAGAGAGGCATTAGAAGTAATTATTTCCCTTCACATTAAGCAAGGTTAAATTTTATTTTTTAAAGATTTTATGTATTTATTTGACAGAGAGAGACACAGCGAGAGAGGGAACACAAGCAGGGGGAGAGGGAGGGAGAGGGAGAAGCAGGCTTCCTGCTGAGCAGAGAGCCCAATGCGGGGCTTGATCCCAGGACCCTGATATCATGACCTGAGCTGAAGGCAGAGGCTTAACCCACTGAGTCACCCAGGTGTCCCAAGGTTAACTTTGATTAGCTAGGATAATTGTGGTGAAGGATAATTGTGGTGAAGGAAGTTATAAATACCCAAATTCATGGTTAGAATAAAATTAGTCGTCTTATTATACAATAAAATGATTGTAAATCTATGTGGTTGAAATTACATGTTTGAAAACACATTCAATATTTTAGATATTATCTGTATATGAAAATAATAGACATATAATAATTTAGGATTATGAAACACTATATCATTTTTTATGAAAAACTTTAATGAAATTCTCTAGCTGTTGAGATGTCTATTATTGCTTTTGTCCCCTGACTCTGTCTGTCTGTCTTTTTATTTATGCCTCTTCTTCCTTTCTGTTTTTCCTCTTCCCTTGCTTTCTCCCTCCTGTCGTCCTACCCACCCTCTATATAACAGGATGAGACCTGGGGACACAGTTGTCGCGATATATGCATGTTCCCTTCCTCTCCTTTGCAGCTCTCATTTGAAGCCTCAGAGGCTCCTGTCTCTGCTGTGTTGCTATGCAGTGGCCCTCTCCTTCTTGGCAAAGGACGGCACATTTTTGCCTGACGGTGAATACAGGATGGCAAATTTTGCATGATGGTTGGTGTCTATCACTATGATGTACTGTCAGATGTTAGAGGTAAACCTCCTAGTTTAGGGGTCTCTGTGTGTGGAGGGGACATTCATAGGGAGAATAAGGGAAGTAAGGGGATACTTTCCTGGGAATGGAGCAGCACTGAGCCAGGTGTGATGTGGGGACTTTTCTCAGTCCAGTACATGTGGTCATACATGTTCTGGAGTCAGGATGAGCCTCTGCTCATTGTCTTCCTGCAGACATTCATGCAGTTTTCAATCCAGGACTCAGGCTCCAGTGACATTTTATGATGTTCTTTAAATGCCAAAGAATTTCCACCAGCTGCTAGATATTCTCTGACCTTTACTTTTATCAGATTCTTGAAGGTGCCTGAGGTGCCCTAAAATTGGAATTTTAATATTCTCCCCCCCTTTTTTTTTTTGAAAGAGAGCACAGGTGTGAGAGCAAAGTGTGGGGTGATGGAGTGGGGGAATGGACAGAGGGAGAGGGAGAGAGAGAACATTCCAAGCAGGCCCCATACCCATCATGGAGCTCTACATGGGGTTCAGTCTTACAACCCTGAGATCATGAATTGACCTGAAATCAAGGGTTAGATGCTTAACCAACGGGGCCACGCAGGTGCCCTTGGAATTTTAATGTTCTTCTTGTTCTTCTTTGGCCTGGTATTACCACGTCGACATTTTTAAATCAGCTGTTACAGATAAGTACAGTTCTACAAATCACAAAAGAAGTGGCAGAAAGAGAGGGCCATTACAGTAAACATGGTCTACTGAAGAATTGCCTTGGCTGAGACAGCATGGCAGAGTACACACTAGTCAATGGCACTAATGAAATATGCAGCTCTCCTTGGTTGAGAGAGAGCTCTGATTGCATGGCCAAAGTAGGCTTTAGCAGTGCATATGATCCTATGATCACAATCACTATTCAGAATAAATGCTTTCATACATCTTTTGTTTTAAATGTTTGCAAACGTAGATGGCATTTCTGTAGTAGAGGCTGTCCAGGGACCTCTTTCTAGCTGTGCTTCCTTCTCCTGCTCCCACCCATATAATGATTTGCATTCACAGCTATCCTTAGTACATCATTATCTCAGTAGAAGAATTAGACATTCAAATTAAAGCTACTTCTTCCTTGGTGGGGAGGAGTCAAGATAGTGGAGAAGTAGCAGGCTGAGACTACATCAGGTAGCAGGAGATCAGCTAGATAGCTTATCAAACCATTGCAAACACCTACAAATCCAACAGGAGATCAAAGAGAAGAAGAACAGCAATTATAGAAACAGAAAATCGGCACTTTCTGAAAGGGAGGACCAGCGGAGAAGTGAATCCGAAGCGACGGGAAGATAGACCGCAGGGGGAGGTGCCAGCTCCCGGCAAGTGGTGGAGCAATGGAGCACTAAATCAGGACTTTTAAAAGTCTGCTCCACTGAGGGACATTGCTCCAGAGGCTAAAAAGAGGGGGAAGCCCTTGTGGGTCAGTGTGGCACCAGGTTCTGTAGGGTCACAGAAGGATCGGGGGTGTCTGAGTCTCATAGAGCTCGCAGGTATTAGACCAGGGAAGCCAGCTACAGAGACAGAGCCAAGGAGAGAGCTCTCAGCTCGGGGTTACCTTGAACTGGTCACAGGCTCAGTGAGCTAGGAGCGCAGCCGGAGGCCAGGGAGCCGGGAGTGATTGAGTGCTTTTCTCTGAGGATGCACTGAGGAATGGGCCCTGAGCTCTCAGGTCCTCTGGGCCAGAGATTGGGAGGTCGCCATTTTCATTCCCATCCTCTGGAACTCTACAGAAAGCATTCAGGGAACAAAAGCTCCCAAAAGTGAACCTGAGCAGATTACTTAGCCTGGCTGCGGTAAGGGTGGTGCAATTCCGCCTCTGGCAAAGGCACTTGAGAATCACTATAACAGGCCCCTCCCCCAGAAGATCAGCAAGATATCCAGCCAAAACCAAGTTCACTTACCAAGGAGAGAAGCAGAATTCCAGAGGAGGAGAAAGCAAACATGGAACTCATGGCTTTCTCTCCATGATTCTTTTTTCTTCTTCTAAATTTTTTTTTAACTTTTACGCTTTTCTTTTTTAACGTTTTTTAACTAGTTTATCTTAACAATACCTTTCGTAAAATAATAATAATAATGATCTTTTTGAACCTTCATTATTATAGTCATACTTTATATTTCATTGTATTTAACTTTATTTTTCGTATACATATAGGATTTTTTCTTCTAAAAAATTTGGGGTACAACTTCTTCTAATAGATCAAAATATACCCTAAATCTAGGTCCGGGCTTGTTCTAGTCTTCAGCCCGAGGAAATTCTCTCCACTGTCTTTTTCTTTATTCTCCCAACCAACTTACTTTATCAACTCCTTTTTTAGAAATTAAAATTTTTTTTCTTCATCTTTATAGGCATATTCCATCTCTTCATTGTGTTTACCCTTATATATGTTTTTCATTCTTTAAATATTTGGGAGAAAGTTTCTTCTAAGACACCAAAATATTCCCAAAATTAAGTGGGTGACCCTGTGCTAGTCACCAGTCTAATATATATATATATATATGTATGTATATATATATATGTATATACAAAATATACAAAAGAAATATATGTATATATATATATATATATTTCTTTTGTATATTTTTTATTTGTTTTCTTTAAAAAATTTTTTTTTCTGAACTTTTTATCCCACCCCCCACGATTTGGGGTCTCTTCTGATTTGGTTAAAGCACATTTTCCTGGGGTCTTTGCCACCCTTTAGTATTTTAGTTGCTCCTTCATATACTCTTATCTGGACAAAATGACAAGGTGTAAAAACTCACCACAGAAAAAAGAACAAGAGGCAGTACCAAAGGCTAGGGACCTAATCAATACAGACATTAGTAATATGTCAGATCTAGAGTTCAGAATGACGATTCTCAAGGTTCTAGCCAGGCTCGAAAAAGGCATGGAAGATATTAGAGAAACCCTCTCAGGAGATATAAAAGCCCTTTCTGGAGAAATAAAAGAACTAAAATCTAACCAAGTTGAAATAAAAAAAGCTACTAATGAGGTGCAATAAAAAATGGAGGCTCTCACTGCTAGGATAAATGAGGCAGAAGAAAGAATTAGCGATTTAGAAGACCAAATGACAGAGAATAAAGAAGCTGACCAAAAGATGGACAGACAGCTACTGGACCAGGAGGGGAGAATTCGAGAGATAAGTAACACCATAAGATGAAACAACATTAGAATAATAGGGATTCCAGAAGAGGAAGAAATAGAGAGGGGAGCAGAAGGTATATTGGAGAGAATTATTAAAAAGAATTTCCCTAATATGGCAAAGGGAACAAGCATCAAAATCCAGGAGGTGCAGAGAAACCCCCTCAAAATCAACAAGAACAGGTCCACACCCCGTCACCTAATAGTAAAATTTACAAGTCTTAGCAGCAAAGAGAAAATTCTGAAAGCAGTCTGGGAAAAGAAGTCTGTAACATACAATGGTAAAAATATTAGATTGGCAGCAGACTTATCCACAGAGAACTTGCAGGCCAGAAAGAACAGGCATGATATATTCAGAGCACTAAATGAGAAAACATGCAGCCAAGAATACTATATCCAGCTAGGCTATCATTGAAAATAGAAGGAGAGATAAAAAGCTTCCAGGACAAACAAAAACTGAAAGAATTTGCAAACACCAAACCAGCGCTACAGAAAATATTGAAAGGGGTCCTCTAAGCAAAGAGAGAGCCTAAAAGTAGTAGATCAGAAAGAAACAGAGACAATATACAGTAATAGTCACCTTAGAGGCAATACAATGGCACTAAATTCATATCTCTCAATAGTTACCCTGAATGTAAATGGGCAAAATGCTCCAATCAAAAGACACAGGGTATCAGAATGGATAAAAAAACAAAACCCATCTATATATTGCCTACAAGAAACCCATTTTAAACCCGAAGACACATCCAGATTTAAAGTGAGGGGGTGAAAAACAATTTATCATGCCAATGAACATCAGAAGAAACCTGGGGTGGCAATCCTTATATCAGATCAATTAGATTTTAAGCCAAAGACTATAATAAGAGATGAGGAAGGACACTATATCATACTCAAAGGGTCTGTCCAACAAAAAGATCTAACAATTTTAAATATCTATGCCCCTAACGTGGGAGCAACCAACTATATAAACCAATTAATAACAAAATCAAATAAACACATTGACAATAATACAATAATAATAGGGGACTTTCACACTCCCCTTACTGAAATGGACAGCTCATCCAAACAAAAGAACAAGGAAATAAAGGCCTTAAATGACACACTGGACCAGATGGACATCACAGATATATTCAGAAAATTTCATCCCAAAGATTCATTCTTCTCTAGTGCACATGGAACATTCTCCAGAATAGATCACATCCTAGGTCTTAAATCACGTCTCAACCAGTATCAAAAGGTTGGGATCACTCCCTGCACATTTTCAGACCACAGTGCTCTGAAGCTAGAACTCAATCACAAGAGGAAATTTAGAAAGAATCCAAATACATGGAGACTAAATGGCAACCTTCTAAAAAATGAATGGGTCAACCAGGAAATTAAAGAACAATTGAAAAAATTCATGGAAACAAATGACAATGAAAACACAACAGTTCAAAATCTGTGGGACACAGCAAAGGTAGTCCTTGGAGGAAAATATATAGCGGTACAAGCCTTTCTCCAGGAACAAGAAAGGTCTCAGGTACACAACCTAACCCTACACCTAAAGGAGCTGGAGAAAGAACAAGAAAGAAACCCAAACCCAGCAGGAGAAGAGAAATCATAAAGATCAGAGAAGAAATCAATGAAATAGAAACAAAAAAAAAAACACAATAGAACAAATCAACAAAACTAGGAGCTGGTTCTTGGAAAGAATTAATAAGATTGACAAACCCCTGGCCAGACTTATCAAAAAGAAAAGAGAAAGGACCCAAATAAATAAAATCATGAATGAAAGAGGAGAGATCACAACCAACACCAAAGGAATACAAACAATTTTAAGAACATACTATGAGGACTCTACACCAACAAATTTGACAATCTGGAAGAAATGTATGCATTCCTAAAGACATATAAACTACCACAACTGAACCATGAAGAAATAGAAAACCTGAATAGACCCATAACCAGTAAGGAGATTGAAACAGTCATCAAAAATCTCCAAACAAACAAAAGCCCAGGGCCAGACGAGTTCCCAGGGGAATTCTACCAAATATTTAAAGAAGAACTAATTCCTAGTCTCCTGAAACTGTTCCAAAACAAAGAAATGGAAGGAAAACTTCCAAACTCATTTTATGAGGCCAGCATCACCTTGATCCCAAAACCAGACAAGGATCCTACCAGAAAGAGAATTATAGACCAATATCCTTGATGAACACAGATGTGAAAATTCTCACCAAAATACTAACCAATAGGATTCAACAGTACATTAAAAGGATTATTCACCACGACCAAATGGGATTTATTCCAGGGCTTCAAGGTTGGTTCAACATCTGCAAATCAATCAATGTGATACAATACACTAATAAAGAACAAGAACCACATGATACTCTCAATAGATGCTGAAAAATCATTTGACGAAGCGCAGCATCCCTTCCTGATCAAAACTCTTCAAAGTGTAGAGATAGAGGGCACATACCTTAATATTATCAAAGCCATCTATGAAAAACCCACCGCAAATATCATTCTCAATGGAGAAAAACTGAAAGGTTTTCTCCTAAGGTCAGGAACACAGCAGGGATGTCCACTATCATCACTGTTATTCAACATAGTACTAGAAGTCCTAGCCTCAGCAATCAGACAACAAAAGGAAATTAAAGGCATCCAAATCGGCAAAGAAGACAAACTATCACTCTTTGCAGATGATAACGATACTATATGTGGAAAACCCAAAAGACTCTACTTCAAAACTGCTAGAACTTGTACAGGAATTCAGTAAAATGTCAGGATATAAAATCAATGCACAGAAATCAGTTGCATTTCTCTACACCAACAACAAGACAAAAGAAGGAGAAATGAAGGACTCAATCCCATTTACAATTGCCCCCAAAACTATAAGATACCTAGGAATAAACCTAACCAAAGAGGCTAAGAATCTATACTCAGAAAGCTATAAAATACTCATGAAAGAAATTGAGGATGACACAAAGAAATGGAAAAATGTTCCATGCTCCTGGATTGGAAGAACAAATATTGTGAAAATGTCTATGCTACCTAAAGCAATCTACACATTTAATGCAATCCCTATCAAAATCCCACCCATTTTTTTCAAAGAAATGTAACAAATAATCCTAAAGATTATATGGAACCAGAAAAGACCTCAAATAGCCAAAGGAATATTGGAAAAGAAAGCCAAAGTTGGTGGCATCACAATTCCAGACTTCA